>NC_046289.1:68625854-68927185 GCF_004115265.2 Rhinolophus ferrumequinum
CCATACACGCCGCTTTTTGCCTTCCACCTCTCCATCTGCTTTCTTCCTTGTATTTTTTCCTGAGTCATAAACATTTTATCAGGAAGCAGTTTCCCTATTTCTAACTTTCCTCAGAGCCAGGTATTGGTTTTACCTTATTTATTTTTCTACCTGTAGGGTAGATGATTACATCAAGTGAAATTGTGAGTAACTATTGCTCTGCCTCCTTCCATTTAAAACCATTCTTCCATTCTCCTGCAGGAAACTAGATTTCATGCTGCCCTCAATACGACCACTATATAGGGTACAACGCCCCCCAGCCTAAGATACTCTTCACTAACATTTTTTCACCTGAGAGTCAGCCCTCTCTATTTTTTCTCTAAACATCTACTGGGTGGATCATTTGCCTGAGAAGTTTCTGTCAGTTCTCTATAACATTGCAAAAGATCACATAAAATTATCTTCATTGAAGTGTTGGTAACTTAATATATATATTTTTTGTGGTATATTCCTTTTAATATTATAAAGGCTGTATAAAACTGAAAACAACAAAAGAACAAGACGAACAAATGAAGAAACAAAAACTTATAGACTGAGACAATAGTTTAGTGGTTACCTGAGTGTAAGACGGGAGGAGGGTGGTAGATGAGGGTAAAAGGGATCAAATATATGGTGATAGAAGGAGGCCTGACTCTGGGTGGTGAACACACAATGTGATGTATAGATGATGTATTACAGAATTGTACACCTGAAACCTATGTAACTTCACTAACAATTGTCACCCCAATAAACTTTAATTAAATAAAAAATATATTATTAAGGCAAAGAAATAAACATATGATGGAAATTCAGGCTTCAGCAACAGGACTTCTGAGTTATTTTCTTATTCTATAATGCAATCATCTATACTGTTTAGGACAGAGGTTTGCCCTATGTGTCAGGCAGGGCCTTAGAAGCTCCTTAATACTCTTTTTTTTTTTAATAGTAACTTTGCATAAAATTCGAACTCAATACTTTTCTGTCATTCATTTTTATGTATTTAGTTTTTCAGAACTTTTAGAAGGGGTCTTAGCTTACATAGATTTTGTACCTTCACGCACATTCATTCTCTTATGTTATTTTTGAATATGGTTTCAAAAATATCCATACATACAGACAGACATACATATGTACACATATATATCACCTGGTTTTATCTTAAGGGTTATATGTGGGTTTTTGATTTTGCTATCAATTTTTTTCCGTCTGTTTTTCAGGGGGGAAAACTCCAAAAACTACACTGCCACTGTTGTCTCCATTATCTTAGAATCCCTGGTTGGCATTCTTCTGAGTTTTTGAGATTCTCTTTTGCAGGAATACTTTTATTGTTCTGCCGACAAAAATCAAACCCTGTGCTTCGGTAAAGCATCGCATATGAAATTTGTCATTTATTCAAGTAATATCTATTGAGTGCCTACTACTCATACGCGTCGAGCACTGTTCAGGTTTTGGGGATGCAGTGATGAACGAGGTAGATAAGGTTCCTGCTCACATGGGCTTAAATTCAAAAAGGGAGACAGAGCAACACATAAAACACACTGATACGGTCTGAATGTCAGTATCTCCCTACATTTCATATGTTAAAATCCGAATCCCCACTATGATGGGATTAGGAGGTGGGGCCTTTGGGAGGTGATTAGGTAGTGAGGGTTCTGCACTCGTGATTGGGGCTCAGTCCCTCATCAAAGAGGCCTCGGAGAGCGCCCTACACCGTTCCTCCATGGGAGGATACAGCAAGGAGGCTGTTTGTGAACCAGGAGGTGGGACCTCACCGGCCATCAGATCTGCCAGCACCTTGATCTTGGACTTTCCAGCCTCCAGAACTGTGAGAAATAAATGTTTGTTGTTTCTAAGCCGCCCTGGAGGTGGCATTTTTATTATGGTAACCCTAACAGACTAAGATATATATTTACTGTATTATTTCAGTTTTTTAAATTGTCAGCATGCAGGTGGCGTTTGAAGTCCTGGTAATAGATGATATCATGGGGAAAGCATGTAGAAGTAGAAAACACAGAAGCCTCAATCATATTAACATTTTAGGTGCAAAATTGAGAGGAACCATGAAACAAACTGAGAAATAAAAATCATGGAGATGGCAGTAGGCCAGGCGAGATCGGGATTATTACTGAAAATGGAGAAGAGTTTATAAAAGAAGGGAGATACATTATTATTTCACAGAGCCTGTCCACGAAGTAAGGAGAGGGACAGGGCAATGACAGAAAAAGAATGCAAATAGTCAGCAGTGTGTTTTGCTAGGAAGAAACAAACCGTGTTTTGGGGTGCAGTGAGGAAGCAACAGAAAGGGAGAAAATATAAAGAAATAGTGTTTTTTAAACACCATTAGAATCCCTGGGTGGAGCACATCCAAAAATTTCCCAGCAAGTTTTAGTGGAAGTAAGGCCATGCCCTGTGCTAGGCCCTGGGTATAGAGAGACATAAACTCCATCCTCTCCTGCCCAGTGAGATACCCACAGTCTAGTGAAAAGGGTAGGCAAATAGACATACTTATGTATTAATTACATTAACTAGCTTAAATTGGCTGCATCAGCATTGTGTACTAGATTGTAAACTAGTTGGTGGAATTTTATTCTTGCAAGAGGCCTTAGCCAATATCTATTTTCTTTTTAACGTGATAAAACTGAGTCATAAAAAGTTTAAGTAGCTTGTCTAAGGCGACTACAGCTCATTAATCGACGATTCCTGATTAGGGCAGAGTGTCCAGACTCTCAGGAATCTTTGTACTTGGAAAGCACACAACTTACTAAAAGCATTCATATTTATATTATTTTTATATACTCCGTGTATGTTTTAAATATTTAAAATCTAAATGGTCAATTCCAGCAAAAAAAGCAGACTTGGATAAATCTGAAACCATCCTGCTACCAACACCTAGAAATAATGGAAAAACACAGCAAAATTTTTAAAGCATATCTAAGTTTGAAAGAAAAACTAAAAGAAAGGAAAGTCCCAGGTTGCTAAAACCAGGAAACTGAAAGCCCTAATTGTGACACATGAGCTGACTCTGCAGCTGCCCTGGGGTAGGGTCCAGTAGTTCGGCAACAGTTGGGGACTTAGGGTTGCAAAGCACAGGAGACAAGATCTTGGGTCTATATGATGCAAGGCATTAGAACTAAAACTGAGCATGAAGTCAGGACTTTCAAAACCACACCCTCAGAGAAAAGCATAATAGAAAGAAAATAGACCACCATTCAAGGCAGATGACAAGAAAGCTTGTCTATGAGCTCTGGGGAAAAGAAAACGATAAAAATCTCAAGTCTATATGTCTATGTAAAGACTGAATTTATATCATCTCATAGTTCAGGATTCCCCTAAAATGAGAAATTAATAGACAATTAATGTTTCTCTAAGGACATAAGGCAGAAATAAAAGTAAAACCAGTCAGGAGGAATACTTCCTAAGTCCAGAAAACAGAGAATTCACACACACACACACAAAACCACTAAGGATGAGCTCATAGTTAAAACTTACAAAACACACATAAGCAAGAGTCAGCAACAAAACCAATGGGAGGATTAACTTCCTGTAGCAAATGTTGTTGATTGCACTGCTAGTATGCTTTGGGCCTTGGCCTTCACCATTTCATGTTCATTGTCAACTCTCAACTGCAGGTATCTGCATGTCTGCCTGAGGGCTGTCTCTAAAGCAGCAGCATTAAGTCACTCTGTCCTTGTACACAGCAGGCTACATGTTCCAACGAGTTAACACCCCAGAGCAGCACTCAACCAATGACTAATATGTAGATATCCAGCTCCCTCACTCCTGGGCAAGAGAGGGAGGTTTGATAACTCGGAGAAGTGCTCTAGTTGTTTCCCATACATTTCTTTCATCTCCCAAATAAACCACTTGTATTAAATTTTCTCAAGGTCAACTTCTGGAGAAACCAGAACTAATAAAATAATACGACAACAATTTGAATGAGAAGATAAAATAAATATATTCAAAAGTGTTAAAAGCATGAAAGAAGGAATAGAAACTATATGTCAAGAACTAAATCTATAGGCAAAAGAAGAGGCAAACTTGGACAAGAGACGAATAGAAGCCACAGAATAATAATTAAATCATTGAAACTTCAGTAAGTGAGTTAAACAGAAGGTTAAACAGAAACTCAAGTCCATTAGTGAACAAAAGCCTCAATCTTGGGAAATTACCAAGAATACAGCATAGAGCGTAAAAGAAAAAAATAGGTTAAAAATATGAAAAAATAGATAAGAGCTTGGGAGATAGAACAAGAAGGACTGATATGTCTCTGAAGGACAACATAAAATAAATGGAGTACAGACAGTCTTCAAAGACAGAATAGCTTAGAGTTTTCTAAAATTAAAGAAAAACAAGAATACTCAGATTCAAGAAACACAAGTCCAGAACAGGATATGTAAAAATAAATTTACACTTAGTCACATTCCTAGTGAAATTGCAGAATCACCAAAAAGTGAAAATCTGAAAAGAAACCAAAGAGCAGAGTGTATATATGGAACTATCCATTACAAGCACAGCAAATTTATCTTGATAGCAACATTAGACATTAAATAATGTCTTCATAGTGTTAGAAGAAAATGTGCTCGCTTCGGCAGCACATATACTAACTAGTGTTAGAAGAAAATAACTATTAACTGCAAATTCTATGCCCAGCCAAATTATTACTCAAGAGTAAGGGCAAAATAAAAATATTCCTCAGATAAACAAAAACTGAGGAAGTCTGCTGTTCACAGATCCTTCTTAAAAGAATTATCAAAAATAGACTGCAAAAAGAAGGAAATTACGGAAGAAAAAAATGGAATGCAGAAAGCAATAGAGAGCAAGGTAGTAGATAAATATGTAGAAAAACCTGAATAAACATGGATCGTCAGAGTAATGATCACTTATTTAGAGGGAGGATCTAAAATGAAGTTTGTACTAAAACACTAGGTAATAATAGCATGATAGATAGGGTGAGTAATAGAAGTTAAAATATTCTAAGGATCTTGTATTGCTTGAAAGGAAGGTAGCTATATTAATCATCCAGGGTTTCTTAAGTCAAACATGCACATTAAAAACGCAGGATAACTACTAAGAGAAATGGAAAGTATTTCAAACAAGCTAATAGAGGGAAAAATAGAAAAATAAAGCTTTATCAAATCCAATATAAAGCAAGAAAGGAGAAGCAATGAACAACAAAAAGGTCAACAGAAATCACAAAAGATGCTGTACACACACATACATACACACACACAGTCACAATGAAAGTAAATGGACTAAAGAGACACAGATTGAATTTTTTAAAAATCTAATTATACTCGTACAATATTGTAAGAGACTCAAAAATATAGCAGAAGTAAGACCAATAGAAAACGAATAGTAAAGTAGCATATTTAAAAAGAGTGTTGTTGTGCTCGCTTCGGCAGCACATATACTAAAAAGAGTGTTGTTGGTAATTTAAAAACTAAGGAGGCAATGGAAATTTTGGGAAAAAAATCATATTGCTTGTATCAGTTAGCTATTGCTGTATAACAAAGCAGTCCCAAATTCCCAAAGACACTTAAAAAGCACTCCCCAAATCCCAAAAGACACTTAAAAACATAAAAGTATTTACAGTTGCTCATGAGTCTCAGGTCAGCAGGGAACTTGTGATTATATGGACCAAGGTCAGCTGACCTTCACTGGGCTCACTTATGCCTCTATAGTCAGCTAGAGGTTGGCTAGGGGCTGCAGGACTAGAATGGCTTCATTTGCACGCTAGCTCTGGGCTGAGGCAAGGGTAAATGGGCCATGTCTCTCATCATACAGCAGACTAGCCTGAGCAGTTGCAGGATTCTATGAAAGAAGTACAAAAGGTTTCTCAAGACCTAAGCTTAAAAGTAGCATATTGTCATTTCTGCTTCATTCTGTTTGCCACATCACAGACCATCCCAGATTCAAGGCAGTGGTAAATAGATTCCACCTTTCTGTGGGAGGAACTACAAAGCCATAGCAAAGAGCATGAATAGCTACAGCAGCTATTGACTGAGATGATGAATACAACCAAATTACCATACTCAGCAAGCACCAATGAAAATAAAGCCAATATTTCTACAATATCAGAGAAAATCTATTGTAAGGTTAAGAGCAATGAAGATAATGAGAGTCAATATATATTATGAAAAATAAGCATGTCATAGAGAGCTATAACAATATCAAACCTACATCTAACAAAAACAAGACTAAAGTTTGACTAAATTACATGAAAAATTTACAGTCACAATTATAATGAGAGATATTAAGGGACCACAAAAGTTAATCAAAAACACTAAACATTAATAAGGATATAGAAGATGTGAACAGCAATATAATCCCACAATCTAGTTAACATATATAGAATTCTACATATGAAAATTAATGTATACACATTTCTTTTAAGTTTATATCAGAACATTTACAAAACTGACCATGTATTTGGCCAAAAAAAGGGTATTAATGAATGCCAAAGAATTCATATCATGCTATTATATCCCTGGCCACAAAGAACAAAAGGAGAAAAATCAGAAATTTATATCAAAAGGATAACTATTCCCTCAATAAAAAAGATAGTCCCTCTGCCAAAAAAACAAACTAACAAACAAAAAACCTTCTTATGTTTGGAAATTTAAAAACACATGGATGTAATGGATCAAAATTGAAACGGTAATGTAAGTTAGCAAAATATTTAGCCCTGAAGAACAATGAATATACTACACATCAAAATTTAAGGGTATAGCTAAAGCAGCGCTTGGAAGAAATTGTATTGTCTATGGAATACCAACTAGCAATAAAACAATGAGATAAATATAATAGCTAATGTTAATTCAACATTAGCCCTCTGTATTATTTCATTTAATCTCAGAGCAAACAACCTATTGAGTAAACTACTATCATTATCTTTATTTTACAGATGAGGACATTGAATCTCAGAAGTTCATTAATTTGCCCCAGGTTACACAGTAAGCAACAGAGATAGGATTCAAACCCAGGCCTTCTTACGTCAGAGCCCATGCACTTAGCTGATAAATGACTATACTTGTATGTGGACTTGTCATGGAATGATCTCTAAGGCACATTTTTAAGTAAAACAGCAACATTTCTAGTAATTCCTATGTATAAGCCCATTTGTGTAACATCCAATTCCAAGACTTCGAATGTGTATATAAACATGGATTTACATAAACACATATTTTATCTGTTAAGTGTGAAGAATAGAAGTGAGGAGAACACAGGGAGAAAGGAGATGTTCAAGTTTGAGTTTACATAGTCACTGTTTGAATATTTTACAATGTGACGTTGGAAAACAATTCTAATGAGAAAACTTCAAAATATAAATGTACAAGAATCAATATACATCCATGTAAGAGCAGACTTGTTAGAAGGAGGAATCTGGAGAAGCAGAGGTAGGTGTGTATGTGTATGCTGCATACATACAGTCCCAATTCGCCCTTTGGAGTGAATTTTATGACCCCAGAGTTGAATTATTCTCACATTGAAATAGCCCTCAAAGAGCTAACAAAAAATTTGATTATGTAAAGATTAACTTATTGAACCCATTAACTGTGTGCCAATCAGTATTCTAGATTCTGGGATATAACAAAGGATACAATCATAATAATTTCCCTAAATCAATGTAGAGTTTAGTGGAATATGATGGGTTTCTGTGCTCTGTATTCAATCCTAGATGGTAGAATGGCAGTGGCTAATACATAGGATTTCTGGAGAAAAGAAAATTCGTAAGTTATTTAAAAATGCAAAAAAAAAAAAAAAATCAGTTGGTATCCAAACATCTAAAGCAAAATTAGCAAAGATTAAAACACAGTAAACAGTGGTTTTGGGGTGGAGGGAAACACGCTTTTTTTGATTGTTTGTTTTTTCCCTGAAATCACCTGCATGTATTGCATTTTAGATTACGAACACACCTGTTTTCCGCCGCCACCACACAATCACCTTCTTGTAATACTTGTCCTACCCTTGCTCATATACCAAGAAACAGCCACATCACATGCATTCCAAAAGGTATGGTGGGTTTCCCTCCATCAAAAGAGTTTTCAAAATCAGAGGCATTTCAACTTTTGTTCTAAACTAGTTATTATCATACTTTCTTGCTGCTTTTGAATTTAATCTTCCCAATTTAGCTGACAATTACAGAGCAGGCAGGCAAATTCTCTAAGTAGTTATGCCTAGGGGGTTCCATAAGAGTGACACTCTTACAGACCATCAGAGCAGTGGATTAACTAAACAGTTTCTGAGAAAAAGGTAAAAAACAGCTGAGCATGTCAAATTAGATTGAAATCCTAAATACTTAACCCACTGAGGTACAGAAGAATAACAGGCGGATGGCAAAAAAGGAAAAAAGAAAAAAGTGATCATCTTTATTACATTTATAAAAACCTGTACAATTCCTCTGGGAAAGTAATGATACTAGAGGAAATAATCTGAAAGATTACAGATGGCAAACATTTGAAATATTTTAGGAGGTGAAATTCGATACTTTAACAGAAGTGTTTTTCATAGTATTTTGTATTTAAAAAGAATTTCCACTTCTATTTTTTAAATAGACTTTTAGAATAATAAAGGAAATGTAAATACCCCATGTTAGATAGGAAAATGGAGACCCAAAAGAGTAAAGTGACTTACCCGGGTCACACATTAAATTCAACGCCTCTGTTATTAGCAAAAACAGAGCAACAAATCTGTTCTTTCTGATCTTTTGTGTGCAGATGACCACCATATTACAAATTTAATTCCCTCCCTTAGGATTCTCCCCAAGTTACCTGGGTTTGATTGCTGAGTTTACAAATGAGAAGATATACTTGAGGCTAGGTCTCGTCTTCTTGAATAGATTCCCAAAGTCTGAGGCAAAGAAAGAAAACTGGTTGTCCATATTGAATATTTGTACATTCCCTGAAAATTATTGATTTTAGTTTCTTAGTAACAGAGGGACATGTGGCTAGAGACAAAATAACATACTGTCTGATTAAAAAATATTACAGTAATGCTATTCTTTTGAGAGCTTCTTCTTTTTAGCTCCTGATAAAGAGAGAAAAATGTTGAAAGGATAACAGAGAATAAGTTTCAATGCGTTGACTTGAATCTTTGGCAATAAATCATGTCCTTTGGGCCAGTTAGTTAGTCATAAATATCTACTCACCTCAATATCCCCCTTTATTGCCTAGGGAAGATGAGACTCTGCTAAATATTTATAAATGGCAATTGTCTATACAAACTATGCTATTTTCTGGTGGGATGGAATGCAAATGAGATTGAGCAAAATAAATAAAAGCTCCAACTTGCTTTTCCCAGGAAAGTTTATCCTGGAACCCTTGGCACTTTTCTATTTGCTATTTCTATATTAAGTTAACCTTGAGCTAAAGTACTATGAGACAATGAAAAAAAAACCAAAGAACAAGAAGCATATGGAATGGTTAGAATAGATAGCATCATCGGTCTAGGATGTGGGGCAAAAACAGAAAAGAGACATCACAGAGTTTATACCTGGTTATGAAGAGTACACCTATACACACAACTTGATTTATCAGGTGTGATAGATGATGGACAAATGTAAACTAACATGCACGAAACTTCCACTAACCGTTACCATGAGGCATTTAACATGAGCTGTAATTAATTTCATTTTTTCATTCATATGTGTTTAGCTTGGGGATAGGAGGAATGGAGAAGTACCACAAATATATTTTTATTGTTTAAAAGCTTCTCAAAATGTGCTTTTGGACCTTTGCTGTTCTAGCAAGTAAAATATAGTTACAGTAACCATGGGTATTGGATTTTCTGGAACAGCCCCCATTTCAAATACTTCCATTATTAATCTTTCATTCAAAATTTTGTAAAGACTTGAGGCTCTCAAACTGAATTATCTCAAGCAACCATATATATATAACTACTGCATATATAACCATGCATATATAACTACTGCAGATTAAGTAGTTATAACTGATTGCCATAAATGCATATAATGCATGAACATACTCTGTGTCTTTTATGAAAAATATGTTCATTTTATTAACACATTTTTCTTTTAAAAATAAACTATATAAAAAATATTACAGTTTGTCCAAGTTAATTAATCTAACAAAGAATTCACAAATATAAAGGAAACTTTTATAGAGCCCTGATCAGAGTTAATACAATTAATCCAGACATTGGACTTGAGTCATGAATATGAAAATGTAACCTGGGATTTCTGATACACTACAATTTTAATTATAACATCATGTCAACAAGGTAGGTTAGTCCACTCAAATCTTATTCCCCGAAAATTTTTTCCTTGACTTCCTCTACTCTAAAATTTGGAAAGTTGAATATTCCATTTCCCCATTCTCTTGTGAAACTAACTAAGGTGGCCATATGCCACAGTTCTCCACAATGAGAGGTAGGCAGAAATCTGCTGCAGACTTCACTTTCAGAATAAAAAGGCAATACATCACAAAGTACCATTTTCCCCCTTTTCCTGACTGAAGTACAGATAGGATGCTTAGAGGTTCAATAGTCATCCTTATATGTACCAGTGAGTGAACACAGTAAGAAAAAGGTGAAGAGAACCCTAGAGCCAATGGCCCTGCTTTGTAAAACTGCTACGTTATTGCCCAGAGCAATCTTTTTTAGCTTTCATCATATATAAGACCGAAAAAATCACAACAATTTTTTTTTGAGCTATCGTTTATTCTGGTTCTTACAGCTGACCACACCCTCATAATGAAAATGTCTTCTAGTTTTGAAAAGTTTAATAGGGGCATTTCCCCCTCTACTACTATATTATTGCTTCTAACCACAAACCTATGCAGTAGGCTCAGTAGTTTCAGTCATAAAAATAGTGACAATTATAACAATTATAATAATAATAACAGCTTAGATTTATAGCAGATAATATGTGCTACCAGTGTGCTAAGTGTTTTATAAGAAATTATTTCATAAAAACCCTAGTCTTATTAAAGCACCCTCAAGATTTTTTTTTAAACTATTAGCTTCAGAAACACACGCAAATCATTCTATATACAATCAAATTCAATTCAAAGTGCAAATAATTCTCATCCATTTTGAAAAATTTTCCCAAGAAACATCAATAAGAGGCACCTAGGAACATTCTAGTTAATTGAAAGAGAAGACATTCTTTCTTCCACCCGAGTGGAATTGGGTGTTTCTCCTCTGCTCCCATAATGCCATTTCAACAGGTCCATCACACTTTTTGCCATATTCTATTAGAGTTATCTGTCTGCCTGTCTCCTCAGCAAGATTTTCTTATGCCTCTTTATATTGAGTGCATCTAGCACACTTCATATAATATTGTAAGTATTCAATAAATATTTGTCCAGTAAACGAATAAACCTTTTAAAAATTCTCTTCAACCTTTTGTTCTGTAATAGCCCTGCTCTTTGCCTTCAATTATCTCTTTGGGTTATATTGACCTTTATTTCTGCCTCTAGCAAGATTTTCGAAAAACCTGAAAAGGACTTAGAGCAATTTGATTCCGTGATTGTGGGGGACTGGTGCACCTCTAAGAGGTTAGTGTATTTCGTTAAGTTTATAAAGATTGTGAGCCCCCAGAGCCCCCCTCACTAAAGAAAAATGAGCCAAAATAGTCAATGGGATATCAAGTCAAATTACTTGTTTCACTTAAGGAATTGCCAATTCAAACACAATAGTAAATATTACCTGTTCATGCAGCACAGTTTAAGTCGGGATTACATGTCTAAAAAGTGAAAAATATTTCCTCACTATCTAAGACTTCCATACATTAGTTGTTTTGTGTTTTTTTTTTATCACCAAAATAATGGTAATTTTTCCAATGTTAAATATATATACATACATACACATACAATTGTATGAAAATAGTTGGCTTACAATATGTGTGCCTGAATTGATAAAACTGTTCAATTTCAACCTCAAGACACTAAACATAATTACAAGGTCAATGAAATCCCGAAGTTGATGTAAAAATTTGAATTTTAGTCCCTGAATGCTTTAAATGAATAACTTACATTCACAAGGTCTGCTGAATTTGTCCTTTATAATTATTATCCTAGTATACCACGTATATTGAGAAATCAACATAATTATTCAAAATTAAAGGAATAACATTTGTGTCTTTGATAACTGTATTCTTGAAAATAATCTCATTATTTTAGCTATCAATACATAAGGTTTTAAGCAAAAGGTTATGCAAATGTTATTGGTCTATGTCTTATTTAGACCATTATCAGTTTGCAATTATATGCTTTTTCAAATGCATTGAGCCATTAGATCAATAAACATAAAAGGAACTACGGAAGGAAAATTGTTATTGCTATAATTATGTCATGGGTCTGAAAAGATACCTATGAACAGACTTTTGGGTGAAAGAATTTAGTTATAAAATTATGGCTGCCTGTGGTTAAATCGCACATGTTCGGGTTTATATTATATAAGGCAACAAAATTGTAAGCATCATCTTTCCTTTCTTCCTTCTGAGCAAGCAAGATCCCCAAAGTAGCTTTGAGGATACTTTATTTATGGGCCTGCTAGTTCAGGAGCCACACACCCATTCATCATGTTCCTGCTTTGTGCCATCTGTTATAAATAAATATCCCTGCCTGCAACTTTCTGTCGGGGCATGTGTTTACTGTTATGCAGATGAATGCAATATGGGAGGACATTAAAGTTAAAAAAGAGAAAAATTGCTTATGAAAATGTCTATCGAACGTGGATATTCCTCCTAGTTGTATACAAAGATTCCGATCACATGAAGGCCTATCACCCCAGTAAGCTCTAACTCAGAACTCCTTGTTTAGCTTGCAGCTAACTGGGAAACATGTGAAAACAAGCAGGGGCAATGTGGCCAGGTTAATAAATAAGTGCACAGCCAGAGCCTTCTTCCCACAAGTCCTTTTAGCCATTTCACACAACATATTGCTGTGACTTTGGGGAGAGAAGGACACATAGGTAATGTGGGAACAGTGTTAGAGTTTTGAAGGCAGCAGTCAGCATCCAGGCTAAAGAGTGAAGAGAAGCCTCTGGGGACCTGTAAGAAGCAGTGACATGATCACAGCTCTTGGAAAGCAAAATAAGTGTGTAGAAAATGCTTGAAGTGGAAAGACCCTGGAAGGCTGGAAATCAAGACACACGCACACACACAAGATGACAGTAACTCTGAGAGTAAGAAACCCTAAACAATCTCTGGAACAGTTACTGAATGCTCTCACATACCTAACAGTGGAGGCCCTTTTCTCCTATAGTATCATATGTCTCTTCTTTACCACCTTCCCAGAATTCCCACAGACCTAGAAATACAAAGGAGCCATCCACAGAGCAGGATATATCTACAACACACCACACGTCAGTCAGTAAATGGAATTATCTGTAAACCTCTATGTCAGTGATAGGACATAAACCCCAGAAAAATCACAAGAAGTGATATAGTGATGAGAAAACATCATATTGACTTACAAAAAACTTGAACTGGGCTTTTTCACCAAATAGGAAAATCAATAAAATTAGGATGAACGATCTAAAGATATTTATTTGACTTTTGGTTGCTTAACTGATTAAGTTTAGAGTACATACAAATAACCATACATAACATTGTGATTATGTTTCATACCAACAGTACTTAGTGAAAACATATCACTGTTTTCAGGGGTAACATAGAAAAATTTGGTACTTAATGAGGGTAATCTACCTTAAACTCTATTTAAAATCATGATTTGTTCTTCATGCTATAAATGTTAAAAACTATATAACTTGGATGTGGATATATTCAAAGTACTTACGGCCCAGGTAGAATGTTCTACTTGGTAAATGTATATGGGGAAAGGGTACCTCCTAATTAACATAAGAGAATAAATGATTTCCTGACTTAAGATAAATTACAACCCTCATACACAGGGTGTTATTAAAGACTTGGCATATATTCCAAAGAATGTTTTTCAAGTCTCTTCTATCAGCATTTTAATATTCTACAGTGTTTTCTGTTAGTCATTTTATTATTTCTTTTAAAGATTTAATTCAACTTTCTTTGATGTGTTTCTCAGAAGATTAATTATTCCCATTATTTATTTTTAGTACAAGATTTCTCCTTGAAAATAGGCCCTGATCCTTTCCTTTTTTATTGGACTTAAATATTTCTGCTCAGAAATCAGAGCGTTTGCGATTGAATTTGAATTAAAAAGAAAAAAATTTTTTCATTAAACTCAAATATTATCACTTTAGCCAATTTGTTTTGCTCATCGTGTTTTCCAATTTTGAAGATTTTCAGAATGATATTTTTACAACTGGCTTATTATGAAAAGTAGGTTGCTGATAAGAAAGTACCTACAATTACTCACTAATTGTCAAATTTCTTGATTTGGGGGTATAGTAATTGCTAAGAGTGGTAAACACTAATTAATTATAGGACAAATTAATAAATGCCCAATTACACTTCTCAATCATGACCTAAGTAGACATTACCTGTGTATCTTTCTAACTGGAAGAGTTAGAAATTAAAAAGCAACTTTTACAACTAGAACCTTGAAAGTAGCAGAGTGAATTGTACTTTTAACCCTCACGTTTATTGAAGCTATTGCACCAGCAGTTACTGGAAATGGGCTTCGCATTGAACAAAATCAACACTTGAATAAAGTTGAGTACGCATGAGCATCTGTGGCTAAACATAAGGGGAAGGTTGGTGTGGGTGTGGGTGCAAGTTTCAGGTCTTGATATTTTCGACTTTGACAACAAAGCGGAATGTTTCTTATTTTCTTTCCACCTGAACTCTTTTGGGGATAAAAGATGGCAAATCATAGAACTGATTGGAACTTTCCAGTGAGGAAGAACAGTCCTTTCTATCTGAGAGGAAGAATGTCAGGTCTGCAAAAGGCAAATGACCCAAAGCACCCAAGAGGAAAAACGCCCAAAGTGACTCCAGCACCTTGGATCTCCTCCCCAAACAAGCCCTGCTCTGCTATCAGTTTTGATAAGCAGGCTTTCCTCACCCATGAGGCTATAACATGATAATGTCATTCAATAACCCTCACACCCTTTCCTGCTATTTGTCCAGCACAGGAAACTGAGGATTTTCTTGTCGTGTGGACACAGCGGAAATATCTAGCCAGCAAATACTGACCCTCGCATGCAAACAGAGCCATATCCTCTTTCCGCCTGACAACTTCCTTCCTGCATGCTAAGAACAATCTACCCTTCATTTTGTTCCGGACTTTACACTGACTACTCTGAAAGCCCTTAGGGAGAAGACCAATGTAAACTTCCACTCAACAGCTGGATTCTCAGACAATTAGGCTGACATTCAACATCCCTGAAGGTACGAAAGATGCCTCAAAATACAGTGATATTGTATTGGAAACGGTGTCCACGTACCACAAAGAGAGCTTGTGCTTTGACCATTACCTAAGGAATGTGGCCTGTGTGGACAGCCACACTAAATGTTTCAGACCCAAATCTAAAATATTTAAAATTATATCATAGGCCAGAAAGTTCTTGTCTCTAGCTAGACTGTACAGCTGGACCTGATACTATTTTCTGTGTTTCAAACCTGAGCATTTAAGACATACATGTTCAGACCCTGAGAGGCACAGGATACTAGAGCTGAACATCCAAATTAGCAGCTAAATCCATTTTGCTCACCAAAGCAGCTGAAGCTTACCAGACATATTCAAAATTATTTCTCATCTTTGAGCTTGGTAGTGAGACCTGATAAGGTAACTTATTTTGCTGGTTAATCACACCTCACATCTCAGCAAAGACAATGAGACCTTTCAAATTCATTTCTGAGATATCGAAAGCAAAGCCTGACAGTCAAACACCTTGTGTAATGGGCATTTCAGTTGTTTCCATGTTCTGGCTATTGTGACTAGCACTGCAATAAACACAGGGGTGCATTTTTTTTTTTTTTAATTTCTCTGGATAGATACCTAAGAGTGGAATTGCTGGGTCATAAGGTAGTTCCATTTCCAGTTTTTTGGGATACCTCCATACTGATTTCCTTGTGAGGGGTGTAAATGTCTATCACATTGTTTTGTATACATGAAACTAATAAAAAACAAACACCTTGTGCATATATATATATATTTATGTATCATAATAACTGCTTGATATTCAAAAGACAAAGAGCGCAATCTAGCTCTGAAAATCTAACCCAAACCTTAAAATAAAAAACAAAAATAATAGGTAGCCTTTTCATCCTTCTATGAAATTGGTTTCTTAAAATTCGGTGGTTTAAATGGGCAAAGTTAAAAAGCTCATTTAATACTGTTGTCAATAATTTCATTTGGTTTAAAATATTTTGCTTCTTGGGCAAAACTAGTGTCAGGATATACCTGTGCAACTAACGCCCAGCAGAGTGTAACAGGAAGGACGGGAAGGATATAAGCTGAAAGCAATGCTACCGAGCATGAAGTCTGTTGTCACCAACTGCCTGTTGCCTTCCCTGTCCTCCAGTGCTCTCCAAAACTTCCACATATAAAATGACACCTAACAATGATAGAAAAGACTAAACACTGTTATTTCTTTAGGGAAGTGTTGAATTGGTAATAGCCAAATGATTACCTTTTATCAGTTTCTCTAACTGATGAGTTTTTATGTCTTTAATTTACACACAACAGTTTACTTAAAAATATACGATAGTGAAGCACATTAAAAAGTGCTTTGAATGTTGTCATCAGCCTTCTAGTAAAGAAGGAACACAGTCTTCCAGTTCCCAACCAATAACTCATTTGATTATCTATTTCATCACCATGATTAAATAGAAAAAAATATTTAAAAAAATATAAAAAGTATTCCAAACACTTAAGTGCTTCTTTTTTTGCCAGGAAATCTTCTAAGAGTATTAAAGGGTTATGTCATTTAAACCTCACTACAAACCTAAAAGGCAGATAATATTATTTTACAGTATTGTATTAAGAGCTGATACATACTGACCACTTACATGTGCTAGGCAGTTTTTAGAGAACTAAATTAATCCTACCAAGAACCCTGAGATAGAAGGGTTATCCTGACTTTTACAGATGAAGAAACTATGACACAAAAAGAGAAAGTATCTTCTTCCCCATGGTCATAGAACTTGTAACTGGTAGGGGTGGCGGGCGGGGGCAGGGGGGGACGGGACCTGGGTCTAGGAGTCACGGAACCTGAAAGTTGAGAGCCTAAGACCTTGACTGAGTCATTGAGTCGAAGCTTCCTCACACCTAACCTGGGTCTAAAAATAAATGCCCTTCTCCATTCCAGGGCCATGACATGGACCAAATGAGAAAAGGCGTGTGAATAATTAACTTGGAATTTCCCTTATTCTTAAAGCACACGATTTCAAATTACTAGGGCTAAATGACAGGCTGTATGTCAATTAAACATGAAAGCCACATTTCTCCCTCTGTGGCTTTTTGTTTCTTCACTTCCTTTAACAATTTCTGACATTTTCATAAGCTTGTTCAAAGAAAGAAAGCCATGCCATTTTGAGAGCAAAGAGCAATTTACTTCATAATTGATTGGGTAAAATGTCAGAAAAACGAAGAAACAGAAGGGTATTGGCATTGGCTGCAGCTATAAAAACAATCCAGCATAACTTGAATGAAAGTTCTTGAAAATACTGTAGGAGAGAATCTTACGCTCCAAGATGCTGCTACATCAGCTGTAATACTTATCCCTGGAATCAAAGAGGCACTGATTGGCCCATTTCAGTTCAGTGCTTTCTGGGGGAGACTTGATCTCACAGAGAAGGCACAGAGCGTAGGAACAGTTAGTGTCTCCCTCACGGGACCCTCGTTTTAGGGAGCCCCCTGATGCTCCACCCCTACCCCCCACACAAGGTCCCAGGCCCACAAAGGCAGATCATGGGAACACCCACCCAGGAGGGAAGTTTGGCACGTATGAATGAATGCATAAACTTCGGAGTGGCCCCTCTACTTGGTTTGAAAGATGAGATTCCAGCGCTAAGGAGGAGAGCATTTTTAATAATTTTACATAGTATTTGCCTCTGTTCTCCTTTCCATAAGGATGGCTGGATGATGATAACAGCTAATGCTTATTGAGTGTCTCCATGTGCGAGGGACTGTGCCAAGAAGTCCAGATTATCTCTCTGAATCACATTCCTCAATGTAGATACTGTTATAATTTCCATCTTAAGTATGAGGAATTTGAGAGAGGTTAAGGGTGGACAACTTGTAAGTGACAGAGCTGCGATACAAATCTTTACAAGTTGATTTCAGCCCCCATACATCATATATTAAAAGATAACTTTAAGAGGAACAAACTGAGTTGATTGCAATCAATAAATCAACAGATAGTTATTCCACAAAAGTGGTAAACAACACAGGATGTCATGTCTCTGTCAACATGGAGCTTACTATCTAATGGAGAAATAGATAGTGAACGAATATTTTGAAGTGCATTGAATCTTATTTAGAGTTAAGTACATGTGCTAACCAGAGCATTTCTCAAGGACCTAGTCCAGGGGCTACCCGAGGAAGCAGTGTTTAAATGGAAAGAAGAAGGATGAGTAAGTATTAAGTAAGTGGAAGGAGAATGAAGAGCCTTCCAGAGAGAGGCAGTGGTGTGTGTGTGAAGACAGGAAGGGACATTTCAATACAAACAAACTTCACACATCCCTACCCTCCTACTACGCATTTATATATAAAGAATGATATGAGTGTTCTCAATTATACAAAGATGAGCAAGGTGAAGCCACCCCTTCAGAAACCCACAATCCAATAAGAGAGACAATGCCACACATAAATACAAAGAAAAGGGAGGTAGGTGCCAAGGACACACAAACAAGGTACCAAAGGAGGGCAAAGAAAGAAATTCATATCGACATGGGGGGGAGCTTTTAACTGGTCCTGGAAGGATGGGTGTCATTTTCAAAAAGTGGTGAATTATCTACTATTAAATGGGGAACAAATGGGAGAGTCATGGTTAGCTCAGCAGGTGAAGGCTCTGCAACCCCCACCCCCATAAAATATAAGTGAGACCCCAACCTGAGGGTATCAGAGGCAGCTAATGAAAGTTGAGGCATGGAGATGACAGCTGAGACAGCAACAGGAGACAAAGTAGGAGGGCTATGCCAAGTAAATCCCTGGCATTGCCGCCAAGTGGTTTTTACCTCCCCGGAAACACGTGATGTTGGGAGGGCAGGCTGACTTTAAAAGGCAGAAACAAGACTGGGTCAGACATCTGCACCCTATGCAGTAATGTGGAAAGAAAACAGAGGTTAAAAAGAGTGCGAAAGACATTATCATACTTCAGAGAACAAAAGCAAAAAAAAATGTAGTCTAGAGACCTTTCTGTAGTTAAGACAACAAAGCCCCTGAAACCAGTAACTAGTCATTGAGTAAGTGCAAAGAGAATCTGAAAGCCCATGAAATATACACGTGAGCGGCACAGAAGCAGAAAAAAGTAAGACGGGAAACATGAACACCATAAAGAGAAGGAAGTAGCTGGAGAACTGATCTGTGACTAATAAACAATTATCAACTCCCTCGTACTATATACTGTAATAAATAGTAACAGTCAGAAATACACCTGTACAATATGCCTGCAATAAATAACAACAAATATTTGTCAAATTATTTATAGGGCCTGAAAAAATCGTATTTTGACATATATTATTTCAACTAATCTTGTAAACCACCTTGTGAGATAAGTGTAAATCATGTCAAAATGGAGTGCTTATTTATTGAGAGATAAATGGCCAAGAAATAAGATTCTAGATTCCTAAATCCTGTCCTCGACCAGTGATCCTTCCACAAGTTCCCTTAATTTAATAAAAAAAAAAAAAAAATGTCCAAGGGGCCAAAGGGTAATTTACTACAATTGGAGGCTTTGCCCCAAGAGTGACATGGACCCTCGTCTTCTGGCATGGGCTGTGCAGAAGACATCCTTTGCCCTAGCAAAGCAGACTCAAGTAGAGAAAAGCCAATGCAATTCTAACAGCCTATACTGCCTCCCTCGACCTCAATCCAGAGCCTGACTGTCAGAGTTTACCATTCCCGTGGAGGAAAAGGCCAATCTACAATGCATGTGCCCATAGGAAGTAGTAGAAAAATCACAAAAGCAAGCGAGTGGTTGCCCTAGATCTCAGTCTAGATGCTGGGAACGTCTTCCAAGTCACTGTTATTTCACCAGCCATGTGGTAACTTGAAAGAAGGCCTGTTCCCCCAAAGGGAATGTATCCAGTCTTGTGGGGTGGGGGTGAGGGGATCTAAAAGGGCCACATTCATGAGCATGCCAGTCTTGAACCTGGCACAGCCCTCAGCACTGTGTCAACAAAATGAACCCGAACAATGAATAGCAGCATTTCTCCAGGGAAGAAGCCCTTAGCTTCTTTCTCCTGCAAAAAAGTATTAGTACCCCCGCTTTATAGTCATCAGTGGCTTGATTAAGGACATACAATAACGAAAAATGAAACTAGAAATGCAATCCAGATCTTCTACCTCAAATTCCTTGCTCTTCGTTAAAACGAGATCTTAAGTGATTTTCACTTAAATTGTCATAATACAATTTGCATATTCACAAATAATACCTCTGTGTCCTAAGCCCCATCTGAAAAACTCACTTTGGGGAGTAGAAATCCCTGTAGTGAGGCATATATTAAATACACCAGCGCTACTGTCACTATTCTGATGTCCTCTTTGAGACACATCGTGCCCGGGGGGGAACCTAAGACTGACCACTCTCTGATTGACACAGCTCTATTTGCCAAACGTGAGGAGCACACAGATCAACTGTAGACCTGCTGAGTTCATGGATATGTGGTGATCATGAAGTAGGGCCACTCTCTCTTTATGTTCCTCAACATCTTTGCAAACACAGGGGAAAGCCCCAGAAGTTGGAAATCTTGTTCCAAGAATCAAGGTTCTGTATCCAGGGACTAGTCTGTCCTGCCAATAAGTTGATGGCTACATTTTGGAAGCCATTTTAATTTAATATTTTGCCTCAGAAGAGCTTGTTTGGTTTTAATAAAAATCCTCAATAAGGATGGATGACCCAGCACATTATTTCTCTTGCCTCTAATTTAAGAATCTGGTACATAAAAGCACAGAGAGTGTGAAGGAAATGGATCATGACCTTATGACAGTTGGCATGATTTCTGAGGCAGGTGTCAGATAGGTTCATAAGCAACTATCTTGCCAAATCTTATCAAAACCTAAAAGACAAAAAGAGAAGAAAAAATACACACTTTATAATTGACATCAAAAAGGAAGTCATTTTATTTTTAGTAAATTTGCTTTGGAGGGAGAGCCAACTAACTGGAAAGAGTCCATAATTTAACCAACATCAGATCTCCTTACTACATTCCCCATTGAAACTTAATAAATGTTACTTTCCAGATTTACTGACTTTACAGTTTTCTCCAGTTAATGATCAGCCAACACCTTTTATTACTTTAAATGAAAACAAAATGAAGACCTGAAATCTCATGATCAAGAATTGATTTCTGGCAGACAAGCAAAATTGTTGGTCTATTTTTATGGTTGGTATAATTGTATTCAAAACCCATAAACAATGTACATCCACTTCAATACTTTTTCAGCCCGTCTTTGGTCATAAACTTGAATTAAAACAAAACATCCCTTAGGTAAATCAAAGGAAGTGCCATTGAAATAATATAAACACCGAGGAAACCTTGGGCTGTTTCCATGCTCGATTTTGATTAGATGGAAAAGCACCAAGCACTGTGTCAGTAGACCAACCAATAGAGTTTGTGACTCCGAGCACTTCCGCTAGTACTAAAGATCTTTCACATAGTGTCTGGGAAAATCTATGCCAAATTTCTCCACTCCAAGAGAGGGTTTTCATGAGCAAGGTGTCCTCTATTTTGCTGTCAGAAATCCTGTCTATCTAAAGGACTCAGACTGTCTGTCCCATTTGGCTGATGTCAGAAATTCATAAGTGCTAGAGTTATGGCAGAGAAAACATGTTTTCCATTACGCCCACACCAAAGTGTTGATTAAGGTGGCACATGTCAGACCTGGGAGTAGCCAGCACTCAAAAACAGTATAGACCTTTTACAGATGCTGAAATTGTTTCCAGAAAATTCAGCATCTCAGCTTATCTTTCTTTTCTTTTTCTTGTTCTTTCTTTCTTTTCTTTTCTTTTTTTTTTAAATATAGGAAAGAACCCAGGACAGTTTGTGCTTATTTTTAAGCTAGTACTATAATCATGTCTAATTTTATTTTATTTTATTTATTTATTTTACCGTTAGTCAGACTTTCCTTTGTGTTTCTCGTCAAAGAATCTTTTGATAACTGACAAGTGGATTCTACAAGAGGCAAATATTTCACATTTTACTTGAGATCTGGTGCTGTCTATAAAAGGTGCTCCCTATAAGAAAATGAGTCTTAACCTTTTTACAATTCTGAGTCCTTTTTAAATCTATCAAAACTATGCATTCTTTCTTAGAAAACAGTGATGCAGGATCACAAACCTTTGTAGTACACTTTATAGTTCCAAGGTCCTTGGGTTAAGAACCACCGTTCAGAGCAAAGCCAGATATAATCATATAGCTGGCAGATTGGATTTTTTCTAGTAGATAGAAATAGAATTTCTTCACAAAATATAAATACTGATGAGCCCATGTAATTTAAGCAGCTGTCAGGGGTGGTAGATTCTTCTCGTTCTGGAAAGTAGTAAAAAGCAGAGGGTATCCCAAAGGCCAACGAGCCCTTAAATGTAAGTCTCCTATGAAAAGCCAACTCCTTAGAAAGTACATTGGTTTCTAATGACCATTGTAAAGCACAACATCTTTTAGGAAAACACAACATCGAAAAGTGACAATGACTAGGGTTGCCAGATTTAGCAAATAAAATATAGGACATCCAGTTAAATTTGAATTTTCGATAAATTATAAATATTTTTTTTGTATAAGTATGTCCCAGATATTGCACGGCACAGGCTTACACTAAAAAGTATTCAGTGCTTATCTGAAATCGAATTTAACTGGATGTGCTGTATTGTAATTGGCAAACCTGTAATGACCCAATCATTCACAACCACGTCACTGGCTACTTCTGACTGTAGGATCCGATTTCTAATATTTCTAAATAATAAGAGATGAGTATTACCACTAGATTTCACAATGCCTCTTCAGTGAACTCTGGGGCTACTGTCAGACAAAGAAAGCCAAAGTGATGAGATTGATATTTATCATTCTGTTTTTTTCCCCCTAATTAAAATACTCTGGTTTGTTAACTCATTTGTTCTTTTGTTTTTCTTTCACCTCTAACTTTGGGTACTTGACAATCTTCAGTCATCAGTCCTGTCTATTCTTTATCCTTTCAAACTTTCTTTGCATTTTTATTTACCCCACCCAATGATTCCCCAATCCACATTTCTGTTCATTCCAACTCCAGACCTTTTCCATTTGCTAGCTGAGCCTTAGTCAGAATGGACCCTTTAAAATGGATTAATAGCTCAACCTACCACCAAATAGCAAAGCATCATGTCTTCTTATTTCCTTTTTTCCTTATTTTACATTCCTAGAATTAGTTACTTATATCTTTTAAATATTTTCCCATCAACTCTCTCCTTCCATTTCCCTTTCCCTTTACTCTAGTTTCTATCTTCATCATCTCTTTCCTTTGTTATCATATTAGCCTCGAATTCACCTCCCCACTTCTAGTCTTTGACCACGGTAGTGCATCTATATCGTGCTCAGATTAATCTTCCTTTCCTATTTAATTATTTATTGAATGTCTACCATGGATATACAAAAACAGGAAGACCTATTTTGCCCTCAAGAAAAGTACATTCCAGATGAAGAGGCAAAAATATCCACAGAGAGTTACAGAAGAATATAATCAGCCCTATGACAGAGAATATCACAAAAAGCATTGGTTTCGGAAGTATGTTAGGGCTTTGGAGGACGGTGGTAGAAAAGGTGTACTGATACTTGGATGAGACAACACCTGAACTGAGTTTTAAATTGGATCAGCATTAGCCATTAAGCAGGGAGACTGGAGTTCCAGGCAGAAAGATACCTTGTACAAACACATGACAATATAAACACGGTGACACTTTCAAGAAATTTCAGTAGTCCAGCATGGCTGGGGCATGTGATTCTAAGAAAGGATGAGGTTGTACAGGTAGGAAGGGCCACATCCAGGAAAGCAGTGTCTTTGAAGCATTTTATGTAGTGTGATGACATGATCATATTTGTATTTTGAAAAAGGGTATGGAAGGCTATGAAAAATGGTTTGCAAGTGACAAGGTCTGGGCTAGAGAGATGGGGAGAAGCTATTTCAGGGTTCTCCGTGGGAACTATGGAGGCCTTTCCTTAGTCAGCAGCAACAGTGATACAAGCAAATGATTCAAAAGATATTTACAGAGAAGAGTTTAGACTACTTAGTGATGGATTATATGTGGAAGGTAAGGAAAAAGATGTCTCTGATTATATGAAAGTTTGGTGAAACCTTCCTGGGTTCCCATTATCTACAGTAATGGTTTTCAACCAGGGGTGATTTTCCCTTCCAGGGAGTATGGACAAGTCTGGAGAGATTTTTGGTTGTCAGAAGAGGGGAAATAAGAAGGAGAAGAATTCCACTATGCCAGTGCACAGGACAGCCCCTCACAACAAAAATTATGTGATTCAAAATATACATAGTACCAAGGTTGAGAAACCCTGTAACACAGCATAAATGGATCTCTTTCTCTAAAATGTAAGGCTCTTCAAAACATTGTCCAATTTCCTTGCCAGACTCAATTCCTGTCACCCTGTAACTATTCTATAAACCAAGGAGAAATGATCTATTCCTGATATCCCAAACATCTTTCACTTCCACTTTATCACTCCTGCTTTTACTATTATTCACTCATCCGGAAAAATTTTCTCACCTCCTACCCCCGAATTATTTGTCAGAATGAAACTAAGGCCTCATCCATGAAGTCTTTTATAATTTGCCCTCCTGGATAATCTCTCTCTTTTCTCTGCATCAATTCTGTGGCATTCATTACATTGTACCTGATAAATACCGTGTTTTGCTGTGTATCATGCACACCTACATTTTGGGTCCAAACTTTCAGGGTAAAAAAAATTTTGTTTTAATTATTTAAATCCCATTTTTATTTATTTACATTTAGGTACTGGTTTTTTGTATTATAAAGGATTTTAGCATTTATTTTTTAACATATTATGGTGCAAGAAATTTTATGTAACAAGTAATTACAAAACACAAGAACAGATACAAGGTACAAGAAATTTTATGCACCGGTAACAAATTCACGATATTTATGCATTGTAGAAGTCCAACAACTCTTCATTGTTGCAAGTTCATCTTAAGTTCAACAAAACCAATAATCGTATTCCAGGATATTATTTTGTATACGGATATTGTTATTGATTTTTAGAGTTATACTTTTAACTCATAAGCATAAATAAAAGAATTAAAAACATTTATATAGCTACAAAATTAGCACTACCCAATGTATAGTACGTATCCCTATTTTTCCCTCACAAATTTGGCCAAAAAGTGCACATTGTCAAGGCAAAATATGGTACAGAACTAATTGATTGACTTTGCCTTAGTCTGCTCCTTGAAGAAAGACCTTAATAGGCCAAACACAGTGCCTTCAACAAAGTAGACATTCAATAAATAGTTGTTAAAATTAACTATGATTTTCTAAATCAATGGTCGGGAATCATCAATACCCAGGCTTCCCTTTTATTCATGTGGACAGTTCAGAGCTGACATGTACTCATTTATAAATGCTAAATAAGGGATAGTGCCAATAAACTGTAACCAATACTTTTTTCTATAAATACTTTCCTTTCTTAGAAAAATTGAATATACTCATCATTACATCCCATGAAATAATCTGAGTTATGTCCTTAGGTACTTGTTCCAGTCCAGGTTTTGGATTTGCTGGGTAGAATAGATGTTTAAGATTCCTTATACATCTTTGCACATTGATTTACCTGTCTACCAGGTGTTCTACATTGCCCTCCAACTGCTCATTTTAAGCTATTTAATTCTGCAATGCATGTTTCATTGCTGATATCCTTAGAAAATTTTTCTGCCTGGTAAAATAAAACCTGCTTCTTGTCAGCTTAATAGTTGTCACTAAACTACTTCATAGAAACACTGGGAAATATGAATGGCATGGGTGGCCAAGACTTTGCTTCTAGATTTTTACTTTATTGCCTTTTGACTTTTACAAGACTAACTTAAGGACAAGGATTAAATATTGCTTAGTCCTCTGAGGGCCATGCATTCATGGCCGGCACTTCCTTTGCCCATGCACTAATTCATTCCTCACCACCACTGAGACAGTTTATTTTTTCCAAGCCCTGTAAGATCTATGAAATGGAAAAGAGTCTATGAACACCCATGTTACTGTACATAGTGAGGACAAGCTTAGCAGTTCTGTTTGCGGCTGCCATGATTGGCCTGGGTATATGGATAGCAGCCTCAACAACAGAACACAGAAATCTTCCGCAAGCAAGGTAATTTAGAAACCAATCTACCTTCCAAGCTATAGAGAAATTGTCTCCATCACAAATAGCTGGTAAAAAAAAAAAAAAAAAAAAAAAAAAAAAAAACAATCTTGGCAGAGTATACTTTTTTCCAAAGCAGATATTTGTGGCTTATCTGTAGTAGGATGGTTTTGTGCATCAAGATCAGAAAGTTATGGCTCTCCCCTTTCTCCTCAACAGTTCTATCTTCGTGGCCATGGGTTTTAGGTTTTAGGGATGTGCCCCAAAGAATGAAGAATGGGCTCTAAATTTATTCTTCTGTTTTAGTCTATAAATTAGTGCTGATTAATACTCTGAAAGATAGGTAATAGATACATACATACATACATACATACATATAGATGGATGGATAGAAAACAAAGCCCTAAATAAATTATTCCTGAGAAAATTAAAACTTAGAAGAAAGTCTAAATATTTTTGATGTTTTCTTTTTTTAAAATGTAGATATAATTGACAAAACATAGCTTCAGGTGTACAATATAATGATTTGATGTTTGTACGTATTTCAAAAGATCACCAAGACAAGTGTAGTTAACACTCAAAATTTTAATGTATTTTTGAAATAGCTATTCTAGTCAGAATTATAAACCCTTTACTTCTATTGTCTTTCCACTGTACTGACATGGGGTAAATGCATTTTTCTACTTTATGCTTGACCAAATATTAACAAATTTCATTATAAGACTGAAGACCATCGATCACATCTTATTCATCTTTGTTTGTCTTCACCACCTGGCCCAGAGCTTTAAGTGCCCAATAATTGTTATTGATTTGGAAGTTGGTCAGCCTTGAGGTATAGAAACAGAAAAGGTCTGAAATGAATCTACCGAACCCCTCAAACTATAAGTTCTCTCTATATAAGTATTGAAACGTCAGTTCTCATATGAAATTTTCAACTAACATTTATGATACTGATATAAAAATATATTTACCTTTCATAAAATTTGAAAAAATATCAAAATGATTATTATTTAGAAATAAAAATGGAGACAAATGAAGAAATTGATGAATGTTATAATACTAAGAAACTGAGTACATTTTACTGTTAGAATGACAAAAAAAAGTAATCCAGTTGAATTTAGTGAATTATGTATTTGATCCATGTTTAGATTGTCCAAATGTCTATTGTGATACATTGTTTTCACACGATAAAAACATTGAAATAAAATCCAGTAAACTATAAGTAAAGGACATTAAACTTCAAATTTCAACCCCACAGGGGTACCTCTAATAGCATCCTTCCCAAAATATTCAAGTATCACTGAAGGTCTACATCATGCAAGTCCAGCCAACATCAAGTGAAACACTTATTTGTCAATTATACGTCAAATGTTAACAACTTTTATAACCATGATTCTACATACAGAGTCATGAAACACTTTTTACGTCTTCCAAGAACTTCCACACACTGCTTTGATGATCATAATCTGAAGGTAAACAGGACACACATTGTTCTTCCCAGTTTACACATAAAAATAGGGAGGTACAAAATTTTAAATAACTTTCCCCAGTACATCTTTTCATTAGGGGCAGAGAGGAATGACATTCAACAAATTTGAAGGCAGACTATGTCTGCCCCTTGTATTCATTCCGCCAGAATATACATAGCAGAGGGCGGGCACAACATAGACACTCAATCATTTCAATCATTCATTTATTCAAAAGTGATTTGCTGAGCATTCATAATGAAGAAAGGAATAAAAGTCATCTGCCTGTAAGACTAGGGTTTTAGCTTAGATGTATAGAGAATAAACTCAGAATCAAGGTGAAAGAAGCTGTGGTGAAGTGGCCACATTCTCCTTTAGGACTGAGGCATTCTTTCTCCCAATCAGAGAGCACAGTTGCACCCCTCTACAGAAATTGCCATTGGCCAAAGAAAATTATTTCGCCCAAGTTTATGCTTCTCCTTAGGGACAGCCTTTATCCAATAACTGGTCCATGCAAGGTTACAAAGCCTGGGCTCTTTGCCTCAATTTGGGAAATCTCTGAAGGATCCCTCCAGCTGCAGCACCCCAGCACAATCATGTGAGGACGTTATTGTCACCACATTGCAGCTCAGCTTCTTCAGCTGACCAGTCCTGCTGCCCTTGATCCTTCACGGGTGTCATTCCTGAGAAGACTCCTTAATGAACCTCTTGTATCCAAATCTCCAAATCTCAAGTCTGTTTCCCCCGGATCCTAAACTGTGGTGGTTGGTACCAGCATCCTATTGGGTAGAATCTAAAAGGGAATTTTCATTGCTGTATACATCCAGAGTCCCATTAAAATGTAAGCTTCAGGTGCCCTTGGTCACTTTGAGTTCCTCTAATCAAGAGATCAGGAGGTAAAGACAGCAGTCACTTCCTAACAGAAATGATGGATAATCAGGAAGATTTTCGCTGATAATCAGGAAGAAGTTCGGTCTATTTTCACACATAAAGGACAAAGAAGAATATGTTTGATGGCCAGGTGATCCCCTGGGGCATCTCTTCGCAATCCAGTGGCTGATTTTAATAGTAAATGGACAAGTACCTCACCCATGGCCTGGGAAGAATATGGTGACCATCGTCTGATAGATAAGAGTCTGGTTACCCTTCCAGATAAGCAACCTGGACTAACTGAGCTGTTAACCACGCGTGAGGGGAAATATAGACTGCATAATTAAGAAGGGAGAGGATACAGGTACAGTTGTATCAGGTACAGCTTTGAGACCAGCTGTCCTGACTGGGGCTAGAGTTCCTCCAAATTTTCTCTTGAAAGTTTCCCGAGGGAAATAAACGAACCAGAATGGAGTAGCTCTTCCCAAATGGAGTGAATTTACTCTATAAAGTAAGCAGATTTGAGTGGCAGAGGGAGTGAACTGTACTGGATTCTGTGGCGTGTCCCTAAGGCCTCCCTGAGGACCAAGACATTTATTTCCGCAACTTTTACTGTCCCCCAAGAATTGCCCTTGGTCAAAAGGAGTTGCTTGACCAAGTGTATGTCCCTTCCCCAGGGAAGGACCACATCCGTTGATTGTTCATTGCAAGGGTACAAAGGTTCAATCCCCTTCCCTCCATTTGGGACATCTCTGACGAGATATCCCGGCTTCAGAGCTCCCTGTGAGTTGGCTGAAGCTAGTGTTGTAGCTTCGTCACAGTTTGAGGCGTCCCCACCACACATTCCTGCTTCCCTTTCCTATTCAATAAACTGCCTGCAATCAAAAAGCCAAATCAGTCTGTTTTGCAGGGTACCTCACCTTTGACAACTAAGAATCTAACTGAATATCGTTTCATGCTTTATTTTATACATCCTTAAATGATCCAATTTTTTTTTCCTTCCTCTGGATTAACATTTGTCATTCAGTTTACAAAAGCAAAAAAGCAAGATTACTACTTTTTCCTTTTTTCCTAATGATTCTGCCTCTTGGGTTATGATCACCTTACTTGTCATAAAACTGACAATAACACTCTTGAGCTTTAATTTCATCTTATCCAGTGTCTTTTTTTTTTTTTTTTACAACAAATATTTTATAAGACTCGTCTGCCTGCTGACTCAGAACCCATGCGGTAGCAGGTCTGACAAAATAGATTGTCATGATCTATTAAATCAATAATCCATGCACTAAAGAAAATTTACACTATGATTTCCACTCTACTCTCCAATATGCATCACTACAAAGCTTGGGGGAAAAAGCCAGCTGCTACAACTGGTGCATAAACAGGTAATTTCCAGGTTTTTTGCTTATGTGATACTGAAATCACTGAGTGGAATTTAGTCCTACAGCATTCTAGTCAATCATATCAAAATTTAGCATCACAGAATCAGAGAGACATCAAATTGAATGGGACCTCAAGAGATCATTTCATGCAGCCTGACTCAAAGCCAGGTTTGCCTGAATTATTTCAAATATATTACTCTGTAAGGTGTCCTTACAGTTTTCGAAGAATTTACCCATTCCAGGACTCCAAAATCCAAACTGATAGTAAATTCATCTACATGAAATAGAATTTGTTTTCATTTTCCTATATTTCATAAGTAATGCATCTGGCCAACATCTTCCCAATCATCTTTCCTGTGGTTGGAGAAAAGAAAAGACTATTTCAATTTTTCTTTAATAAGATTATTTTAACCTGTCATTAGGTCTTGATTCCTAAGCGTTCATCTAAGTTTTCAATTTTCCTGTTAAATATAGAGCAGGTAAAGTGAAAATCTGACTAACTGACTAAAAATTAGTAGGGTCTCACCAGTGATATTTAATCTTCCGAATACTTAACAAAGTTGCTTAGTTTGTAGCTGACACAGTGGATGGACTCACTAAAATCCCCATTCCCACCCATGGGGTAACAAGCAGGTGAACAAAATAGCCAACACAGTAAGGACAGTGGATCAAAATGTAGAAAAAGAGCTTGGTTCTCAATGGCACCTTTGAGCAACTGAACCAACAGCGGCAATAGCCTGTCTCCTGATTTCTGTTGTAGGAGAGTAATAAAACCTTGTGCAGTCACCATTCATCCGATGTTCTGTTACTTGCAGCCCAGCACAATCCTAACTAATACCATCATCATAGTGATATTTATTGTGGCATTTCTGCAAATAATGTACATCCCAACAGCAGTCTTCCCTTCTTAGTGCAAATGTTCAGTCAGTGGTCTACTACTATCTGATTATATCATTTTCATTAATGCAAAATATTTCACAAACTCTATAAGTTGTTTTCCCTTTCTAATGGCACCACTTTTCTCAGTCCAGGCAGGGGACAGAAAATGATGAGAGGAGTGATGACAAGAAAGAAGGCATAGGATACATTACAGAGTCATTGGTTTAAATATTACCACAGGCTACACATGGGATTTTGAATGAAATTCTGTCATAGTGGCATTGGGTGAGTGGGTGGAGGGACGTAGTCAGGGAGAAGAGTCCTTAGTCATCTCAGGATCCAGTTGCATCTGAATTGTTGTTGTCTTTGTTTGTTTATTTGTTTTCTGTATGTATCATTTTCATTTTTTGCCACATAAAGAGTAATGAGGCAAATATACTAAAACCTCACTCAAAATCATATCTCTATACAATGTGAGATATAGATGATATAATACAGAATTGTACACCTGAAATCTATGTAACTTTACTAACAATTATCACCCAGTAGACTTTAAAAAAAAAAAAGATGCGGTTTATCTCCCTGCATTAATGGGTTTACCTGCAATTCCTTGAGACATTGGATAGAAAAGCATGATAAACTTAGAGTACTAATTGATACATAATTACATTAATATTTGCTCCTAGAAAAAAAAAATCATATCTTTAAAGAAGAATTTCTGACAAAGACAGTTTCTCTCCCAACCAAGAAGGATTCGTTTTCAGTACAAAAATGTCTGTTTAGTAAGGGTAGTCATCCACTGGGTGGTCCTACAGCTTCATTTCTAGTGATAGCATCGTAATGAGATTCTAATTTTTACTTTTGTGGCCGTAGAAGGAAGGCTTTGCAAAAATCTTACATGTGGCAATGTTTTCAGGGGGCTTAGAGTCGTTTTCTTCCTAACACCACGGCTATCATAACCACAACCACAACCGATTGTTATTGTACCTTCCTTGATATACCCAGAGAGAAAAGGGGATTGAGAAAGAGATTGAGAGAAGAATAGGGAATAATTATGCACAGTGTAAAATGCTGGATTAGTTTAGATTTTACTGAAGCGTTTTCATATTCCTAAAGTTGTGAAAGTATCAGCCATGTCCACTGAGCTTTAAATAATTTTTTAGGGGTTGACAGTTGAAGGAACTACAACTCAGTAAGAATTCTTAACCTGGGATGTGGCTTTGCTAACTCAGATGAAGAAAAAATTCCACTCCTTTGGAAAAATGAGATAGCCCTGACCTCCTGATAAAGGTGTACTAAACACAATTCAATTATCTAAAATATTCTGTTCTTCCAAACACTCTTTAAAATCAAGACATTACTGCAAAATCACACTAGAGGCCATCCTAGAAGCGTAGATAACATTTTGAAGTTTATCCATTATGCTATCATAATTCAATAGGAACATGTAAGATCACTCATAAGTAGAGTTTACTCACCTGCCTTCTTTGTCTCTTAAATGATCAGTACAATTCTCTACTTTAAAAAGGAATTCATTTTTCTTTATTGAAAACTATAGGAGAACCCAGCCTCCCTAAGAATCCTTTATAAAAATATCGTAATTAGTGAACAAAAGATGCCAAACTCTATCAAGATTTGTTGGCGATTTGCTACAAGCAGCCCAATTTAGGCACAAGTTTGTTCCTTGCCCAATTCTATCGAAAGACTACATAATGAAAAACCTTTTGACAAGTTGATTAATAATACTGAGCTGTTAAAGTTCAGCTGAGTGAGCAATTAAACATTCCAAACAGCAATGAACCTTCAGAAGGTAATTTATGATAATTTTATGCACAAGAGCTCAGTGGCTTTTTAATTTGATAGAATGTTAGTAGCACGAATTTCTAACAAGGGAGTGTCAAGGTTCCATACATCACCGAGATTACTTAAACATTTCAAATGTGGCTGATGAATGAAGTTTCTTGAGATGTGGGGAGATACAGAAGGTGTTGGAAGGTTGAGATTATTCATCATATCAATTATTGAGAGTGGATGCACTGACATCGTACTCCCTGATCATATTTTATGTCCACAGTAAAGATAAGTCAAGCTTGAAATAACAGACTTACCCAACTACAATATCTGCAGGTAATTCAACTCCCTTTACTTCCCTCCCCTTCTTCTTTACACCTTCCTTCAAACTCATTACCCCTCTTCTATTCCTACCCTGACTTTGAAATATCCAGATGCCTTACTTGAAAATCATGAGGAAATAATTAACAATAAGGGCAAGAAGAGAAAAAGAAAGAAGTGAGAATGAGTGCAAAGCTAGACTCACAGACTCAACAGAATGAGAAAAAAATTGATGGAATAATTTAATTTGCCTCCTACTCTTTTCACCAATGTACACACACATACACACACACACACACACACACACACACACACACACACACACCCCAAATATGGAAATGTCCTCTACCACACCCCCAGCAATGGCCATCTAGCCTCTCTTTAGCACCTCATTGTTTTACTAATACACCACATCTCTGGTGGCCCTTTTCATTTCAAATCTTAAGAAATAACACAGTCTGTTTTGAGCAGAACTGAGTTTCTTCTTGTTTCAATTTCTACCCTAGAATCTTTGAATTTTAAATCCAGAAGACATCCTGGAGATCATTTAGCCTCGAGTTCTCACTTTTAACTCGGAGCATGATGTAGTCTGTTGACATGATTATTTGAGCCACACATTTTTTTCTTTTCCTTTTTTGTTAATTTAAATGACTTACCATGTTTCCCCAAAAATAAGACCTAGCCGGACAATCAGCGCTAATGCATCTTTTGGAACAAAAATTAACATAAGACCCAGTATTATATTATATTGTATTATATTATATTATATTATATTATATTATATTATATTATATTATTATTAAGACCCGGTCTTATTTTACTGTAAGACCGGGTCTTAATATTATATTATATAGAATATATTATATTATCTTACTTATAGTAAGATAAGACAGGGCCCTAATATAATATAATATAACATAATATAATATAATATTAACTTTTGCTCCAAAAGATGCAGTAGAGCTGATTGTCCAGCTAGGTCTTATTTTGGGGGAAACACAGTAGCCACCTTGACAAACAGAGCTATTTTACACAAACTATGGACTTCTAGCTTGAAAAACTGAAAAATTAGAAGTGCTAGAAACACGTGTCCCTTCATTCCTAAATAATAATATTTGGCTGGAGCTTAGTAGAAGCTGCCATTGAAAGGACACATGCTCCCTCCAGTTCATCACAAACCCCACACTCCCCTATAGTTTTACACTTGGACAGATTTACTCATGTATGATACCAGCCTAGACCTTGTAAAAATTTGAGTTTGTGATCCCTGACTTAGATTAACCTCTTTGTTTTATAGTCAAGGAAATGAAGTCAATAGTAATAACACGACCTTAACCAAGGTCACCAGCGAGTTAATGGCAGAACCAGTATCTTTTAACTCCTGATCCAGCATTCATTGGATTACACTACCGTTTTAGCTCATCATCTTTCTCATCACTTCTATGTGTTTTCTTTTAGTGTAAAGAGAAAAAAAGTACACTAACCTTATCATAATACAAGTTATACCTCTACATCAATTTTCATTTTCTGAAATAAGAATAAGATGAACCAGGCCCAATGTAACTCATAAGCAAGTATATATTTTTTGACATGGTCGTGTTTTCTGTCTAGTCAGTCCTCTCCTTTGACACAGATTCCTGCTCTAAAATTAAAGTAGAACGTTAATTAGAAATTAATTCACTAGAGTAATAATTACGGACTGGCTTTAGACCTATTTCTGTTTTCTTCTATATATGTTAGATAGCTGCACAGCAGATGTCAAAGACTGACACAAAATCAGTTATATTTCTCTGCTCCAAACAGAGATTGAGTGTAAGATCATGGTGACTATTTCCTAATGCTTTTATTTCATCAAATGGGTTGGAAAACAAAACCAAACAAATAAACACAAGCTCATCTAGCTATCATCTCTGCAGATGTCATTTCTTGGTAATGTGCTATTATAATTCATGTCAGGTAAACACTCTTGCAGATGAAGTCAGAATTATTCAGGCGAGTTTTTTTCATACCACCCTGCAAAGCTGCCTCCCTCACATGAGAAACTTCCACGAAAACTACTTGTTTACAGAGACCATGTGCTTTATGATCCTCTTTTGTGTTTCTCCCTCCCTGGTACCGAGCATATGTTTTTAATGTTAACACTCCCTCATCTATAGAGACCATCTGCTTATTAAAAAAAGTGTTCTCCTCCCTTCTACGCCAGCTTTTTAGCATGGTGAATCCTCTCTGCCAATTCCACAGATCCAGGGGAAAGAGAAAAGGTTCTAGTCTCCAGTTCCAATCCAGAGAGTTTGGGGAGTCGGATGGCCTTTGGAGGAGTAGAAAGTACTTGTGTGAATTTGAAGAGCGGTTTCATATACCTCAGAGCCTGAGGCTGTGCTTTTTGTGCCCGTATAGCCAGTGGTTAAAACTTCAGGAGCCTGTCTCCCCTATATCACCACCACCTAACACTATGGATGCAGGCACTTTATTTTCCATCGTTGCTTCTGTGCCCAATCTCAGGATATTATGATAATAAGATGGAGGTTTCCTTGAAAACAATATACTTAGCTTTGAAAGTCAAGTAAGAATTGGCTAGGCAGATGACAGTTACAGGCAGAAAATACTTCAACTTTAGAGGCACAGTGTAAGAGCCTGTGAGCTACATAGGACAAATAGCTCTGCATTTTTAAAGCTTAGGGTATATATAAAGGAGAAACGAGAAACAAATGAAAGAACTGGAGTGAGGTAAAATATTAAGGATGGAAAAACTCCTGGTGATTTAAGGCTGATTTGGCTTGGAAGTCCTGAAACTGAATTTTGATACCTCTGGTTTGAAAGGGGTTGATCTCAATTCAAAGAGTAAAAGAGGGCAAAAATAGGTGTTGCAGTTGCCTTGATTTGGAGACTCAAAGAGGAGAAAAGTCTTGGCACAAACTCCTTATTTTGGGTTATGTGTCCAAGAGCACAGGAGTCCTAAAAAACCTCAGCTGTTGTCAGTCTTTGGGGTCATCTCCATATAAACCACAGCTGCTATCTACAACCGGACTCCGTACTGCCTGGAAGATGATGGGCTGGCAAAGAACTTCTCAGTGTGGTGTACTGAACTTCCCCCGGTGAAGTGTTGCCCACTGGCATTTGAAAGAAACATCGTAACTTAATTGGGAGTTTGTAATGGGTTATGGGGCAGTGGTAAACCGCCCGGGGGGACAGCACAGGGAGACACATCTCCTCTGGACTGAACTCCCAACTCCCAACTCTGGAAGGAGAGAAGTGATGAGAAAATGGCAGGCAAAGAGAGCTGCTAGGATGCAAGAGCCTCCCGTCTCTGCCCTGAGGATAGTATGAAGCCAGGAAGGAACTGGAGAAGTATTGGTAGTTAACACGCCCAGAAGTTTTATTGCCCAAACTGATATATTTTTTAATAAAAAGAGGCATAATTAATCATTGTGGGACAATAGCCATAAATCAGACTGTCCTGAGCACAGCAGGACAAATGATCGTGCTACTTAGAAGACACCTGGATTTAAGAGGCTTGGTCTCCTAACTGAGCTCTTTTCGTTAGTCTATCTGCTTCCCTCTCTTCTCTCCTAGCCTTCCCTGACTTACTAACCAACCACCCCTTGTGGATGGTTAGTATCACCATCCACAAGCTGACTAAAGCTAGGAACTTGATGCCTACATTTTTCTCCCCTTGATGTTACTCCATTGCTTTAATAGCCTGCAAGGTTTCAATGTATACCCATTGCACCTAAAAGAAAATCCACACTCCGTATCACCGCCTACAAGGACTTACATGATCTGGACCCTTGCCTACCTCTTGAAATGCATTTGGTCTCATTTCCCTCTTTCCTCTATCCTGCTATCCTTCTTTTGCTTTCTAGAATAAGACAAGAACTTTTGTGCCTTGTGGCCTTTGCCTAGCTATTCCCTATGCCTATTGTGTACTTCTAGTTATTCATATGCCTGGCTTCTCATACTTCATCTTAACCTCCAAGCATCTTATTCTAGAACTAGTCTTCCTTGTTCCCAATCAAAAGAGAGTCTCTTTCCCTACACTCACGTGCACACACACACACACACACACACACACACACACAACACACACCAGAACGGCTTGTTTTATTTTCTTCACAGTACTTATCATAGTCTGGAATTTTCTTGTTTATCAAGTTAGTTCACTTGCATAAAAACAGACACATAGACCAATGTAGTAGAATCGAGATCCCAGAAATAAACCCACGTATATTTGGTCAACTAATATTTGACAAAGAGACCAAGAATATTCAATGGGAAAAGGTAGTCATTTCAATAAAGAGTGCTGGGAAAACTTGCCATATGCAAAATAATGAAATTAGACCCCTGTCTTATACCATTTACAAGAATGGATTGAAGACTTAAATGTAAGACCTGAAACCATAAAACTCATAGGAGACAACATAGAGGAAAAGCTCCATGACATTGGTCTTGGAGACAAAAACAAAATTAAGCGAGACTACCTCAAACTTAAAATCTTCTGCACAGCAAAAGAAACAATCAACAAAATCAAAAGGCAACCTATGGAGAGGGAGAAAATATTTCAAATCATATATCTAATAAGGGGTTAATATCCAAAATATACAAGGAACTCATACAACTCAATAGCAAATAATAATAATAATAATAATAATAATAATAATCTGATTTTTAAAATGGGCAAAAGACCTGAATAAACATTTTTTCCAAAGACATACAAATGGCCAACAAATCTATGAAAAGGAGCTCAACTTCATTTATCATCAGTGAAATTCAAATCAAAACCACAATGAGATATCACCTTAAACATGTTAGAATGGATATCATCAAAAAGACAAACAATAACAAGTGCTCATGAGGACTTGGAGAAAAGGAAATATTTATGCACTGTTGGTAAGAATGTAAATTGGAGCAACCACTGTGGAAAACAATGTGAAGGTTCCTCAAAAGAATATAAATAGAACTACTATATAGTCCGTTAATCCCACTTCGGGGTATACGAAAGGTCAGACAATTAAGTTCGCGAACTTTCCACTGTGCACTTACATGATGGAAAGTTTGTCAACTTAATTGTCCAATCCACATAACCAAAGGAAATGAAATCACGATCTCAAAGAGATATCTCCACCTCATGTTCACTGCAGCATTATTTACAATAGCCAAGACATGGAAACAATCTAAGTGCCCATTAACAGATGAATGGATAAAGAAGATATGGTGTGTGTGGTATATGCAATGGAATCTTATTCATCTAGAAAAAGAAGCAAACCCTGACATTTGTGATAGCATGAATGGACCATAAAAGAATGATGCTTAGTTAAATAAGTCAGGCAAAGACAAATAGTATATGATATCTCTTAGATGCAGAATCTGAAAAAACAAAACAAACAGACAAAAGAAAATTCATAAAGACAGAGTAAATTGGTAGTTGCTAGAGGCTGAGGGGAGTGGGAAAAATGGAAAATGGTGGTATAAACTTCCAGTTATAAGATGAATAAGTTCTAGGGACCTAATTTACAGCATGGTAACTATAATTAATAATACTGTATTGTACACTTGAAAGTTACTAAGATAGTAGATCTTAAATGTTCTTCACACACACACACACACACACACACACACACACTGAAAGGTAACTATGTGAGGTAATGGATGTGTTAACAAACCTTAATATGGTAATTATTTCACAATATAAATATGCATCAAATCACATTGTACACTTTAAGCTTACACAATGTTACATGTCAATTACATCTCAATAAAACTGGGGAGAAAACTGTCTTAAGAAGAAAAAGCTTTTCAAAGTTAGCTTACTTGCATATTGTCAGTCTCTCCCACTAGTATGTAGGAAGCAGCACTGTTTTGTCCATGTTAGATTGCCAATGATGTAGCCCAGAACCCAGCTCTTGGTAGACACATATTAACTCTTTATTTGAATGAATGTTGAATCATTGAACAATGTCTACGGCACTTTTCCACCATGTGAACCTATCACCGTTAATCCAGACAAAGAGGAGAAAAGGGAAAATAATGAGCCCTGACCCCCACACACCAAAAAATAAAACAAGACCAAACAAACTTCGCATGACAAAGTTCTTAGCCTTTCCCTTAAATGTCCTTTAGGATTTCCAACCCACTGCTGAAGAAACCACCTCCTAAAGAACTGTGGGGACTTCTATGGGGTCTGTTTAAGGGCTCCCTCTTTTAACTCCCAGAATTTCTTTCCTACTGTCTCTAGTGTTTCAAAGATATCAGCTTGATATACTTTGAACATGGCTAAGAACCAAAACTGGGCCTGCTGGTGAATTTCTCATAGCTGCGGGCTAAACATCTTTAGTTATCTGACAATCAGTATGCACGAATGTAATTATTTGTTTTCTGAGAGTTAGATGAACAAGATCATTTTAAATTCCTGTGTTATTAATACATGGTAATGAAAGTGAAATATTAATGATTTAGTCAAGTGTATTAAGAATTTGAAGTGCTGTACAAACTGAAAAGTTGCATCTTAGAGGGGAAAAAAAAGCTCAAATGTACCAGATGGTTTGGTGACAGCCATTTTATTTGGTGCAATCTGAGCAGATATGTTTGATAACCCTCAGGAAAGGCCATCAATGTGCAAAGGGAGGGCGCTGTACCTGATTGTCTGCGAGGGCCATGCCCACACACGTCCAAAAGATGGAGCGGAACTATGCTGCTTTGCGTCTCAAGTGTGTGCAGCACTGAATGAAGTATTGGGGCATCTCAGGCCATCAGTGAATTGCAGTGGCAAAGTCTGCTGGTTTGATTCCTGCCCCCAGACCAAGCTGTCATTTCTATGACTGGCCTTACAGTAAAGATCTTCATCTGTCTGAGAATGGGATGGAGTCGGATGAGCCCCAGACGAGGAGTCAGCAAAACTGAACATGGGCCAGACCAAACCTGGATTAGCTGAGCAGCCCTACAAAGCAATATCATGTCTTTGGGTTGAAGCTGCCTCATCTGCAATCAGCAGATGATAAAACCTATCTCTCTACCTCTCTGGGACTGCTGAAAAGATTAAAAAGAGATAACATTTTATAATAATAAACAGACTATGCAAAAAGCTGAGGATAAATTTGTTTTAAGGCTGGATTTATTTTCTCAACTCAGTTATATTTTTGTGTCTGAGTTATTCATACTTATACAACAGGCACATCATCCAATAATAGTTTTTTTCTTGTAGTAAATATTTATTCCAGTATTGTCTTTCTTTTATTATTATTATTTTTGGATGATCTATACACCAATCACATACGCATATATGCCAATGGCATCATTTTAGTGTACTATCCTTAATGTACTCTGCCTTATAATGTCAAGATTCAGAGTACTGAGATAAAATGACAGGACTTATCTAACTCTAGATCTATCACAGATGTCTAGATATCTCCTGTCATTTTACAGTCTTAAATGAAAACCAATTAATTAATGTATTCACATTTTCTCTAGTCTGATGTCATAGCTAAATATCCACTAGCCACAAGCCCCAGCCTCCATCAAGAATCCGGAATGCTGCTTTGCTCTGGAGCAAATGGAAAGAATTGACCCATGTCACATGACAGAGAATGAAAGGCTATAATAACTAGAGAAATAACTTCTACTTTTCCATTAGGGAGAATGCTCTCCTTCCTTGTACTTTGTTTATTATGATCCAACCAACTCTATAAAGAAGATGCCCTTTGAATGAGGAAGTATCAGCTAGACAGGAGACTCCCAAAGAGCTGAGAAGCTGCAACTCCGTGCCTTTCTCCAATAGAAGGGGACTGGTAGCTCAGAGAGTAAAGACTGAAGTGTTTAAAGGACAGACAGAATTTTCTCATTAGCCCACACCTATTTCCTATTACCAATAACCCACAGGAAACAGTTTACCATTGGGCATTACAAAGGGAGCTCAAAATGTAGAAATTCTAAAAATTCAACAACAATTTTTATTTGCTAATCCTTAATCGCCTTCTCCTCCCTAAATTCCGCTTCTAACTCCTGAGGTATAACTTAGATACATACTTCTTGATTTTATCACCAGTTACTTCCTCTGGCTCTGTCATAATGATTTCACCTTATAACTGTTTTCAACGTGTTTACTTATCTATCCAACAAATATTTACTGAGAGCCAGCTATGTACGTAGCACTTTCTCATTCATGTCACCACCTGATGCAGGTTATATGGCTATTCTACACTGGTCTCCCCAAATAAAGAATCAGAGAACCAGGCTGCTTCCAGCTTAAAACTGTGATCTTGAGCTCATTTTACTTCCAGCCATAGAGGTTTAATGTACCTCTTACTCTCTCTTGTCTCCAATCCAGAATGACACACTACTTCTGCTCATGTTCTAGCAAGAATTAGTCACACACCCCACCCAAATGCACAGGAGCTATGAAACATTGCAGAACACATGAATTTTGGGTCAATACGAACATTCACTGACAGTCTTCTAAGAGAAACATGAACAAACCCTAGATTGTCATATCACTTCATAGTTTGAAACATAGAGAGAATAGTACTGTCCACACATAAGCTAACTCCTAGCACAACGTCTGGTACCTAGCAGGCACTCAATACACTTTTGAGGACTATAGCAGAGAAGAAATGAAATACTGGCACTAATAATTTACAGAAATGTCAAAGCTACGCCTAAGTGAGAAGTTACTTAAAAAGACAAGAAAAACAAGCACTATACCATTTCATATTGCCCTTAACTGGCTGGTAAATTGTACAGATAATAGGCAGTTAAGAGATGGGGGCAACCACTTTGCACTGGCCCAGTCAAAAAATGTTGTTTTGTTGTAAGATGGTGGGATTTGGTTGAAGAAGTGGTAAACATTTGGACAAGGAAAAGGGTCATACCTGATAAAGACTTTTGTATCAAAGATATACAAGTGGGCACATGCAAAGCATGTTTGACAATTAGTAGGTCAAACAACATGGAAGGAGAAGAAAATCAATACAGAGAAACTACTCTGAGAGAGCTTTGGAGATGAACGTTCAGAAATTGAAGCTTAAATGATTATCTGCTGCACATAAGATAAAAGTTTTGAACAAAACAGTAGCAACCTAGAGGTCCCAGAAGGTAACTCTGGCTCCTGTTACTGTCTTCAAGCCCATTCTAGATATAGTTTTTAGGCCTACGTCCTGCCTAAAAATAAAACAGGAGGGTAAGTACCGAAAAGACCTGCATAAGCCAATGTAAAATAACTGCCCAACATTATGGCAATGTCGAACTATATGGACCAAGAGGTATGGACCATGAAATTAGTATAGCAAACTTTGGCCAGTCTTAAGATCCCTTGGAATGTTTGAAGGACAAATAACTGAAAGACATGAAATGAAGTCAGAGCTAGTTTGGGTGCATTAGTCAAAGAGGATACATTGTCTAATTACAGGAAACCAATTTTCACATATTTATACTTATTCATAATAATATTGAAAACATTTATTTTGGAAAGGGAGATAAGTACATGTAGATAATAGTTGTTGTTTTTGTGGTTCTCTTTAGAAAGCTTGTTTTTAAAAAAATCAAATTTACAAAAAAAAAATTGAACCATGGGTGTGGTTGTTCAATTCACAAGCATATTTAGTAACTATTTCCTTTAAGTGTGTTTTTCCTGATACATTTAAATATGGGTGTATGTTTAAATATTTGACATCAAAATTAAAAGTAGTTTGCAAAGCACTTGTTTTCAAAGGTTTTCCTTGGCAACATTGCTCAACTTTGTCTGTAATTAACACCAAAGTAGGTCAATAGCTTGTTGCAGGTCGAGGGTTAGCTCAGACATTTGCAATCAAGCCACATGATATTGAGTCTCATGAAGCTACTTATTTTACCCAAGGAAAAAGGAACAACTAACAAGTACTTTCAATAAAAGAAGCGTATTGCAAAATGTATGTGAGTAACAAAGGAACGGAAGATAGTACTGAATCCATTTAGCCAACATCCTGTCCATAATCTAGAGCAGTGGTTTTCAAACTGTGGGGTAACACACGTTTGGTGAGCCACGACACTGTACTGTTGGGAAAAGGAATAACATAGCATAACATAGAACAGAATACAATCAAACGTAACTCAAGTAGTAAAGACAGACAGTTAAGAAAATGTTTTAGTTATATATGGATATGTGTACATTGGGATGCAATATAAAATTTCTTACTGTAGTTCAGGGTCAAACAGTTCAAAAATCACTGACCTACAGGCATTGTAAAGAACATGCATAATTTTAAATAATCATATGAAAATAAGAAAAGCATGGAATCATCCACAAAAACATTGTTAGGTGGATCTTAAGAGCCATCTGAATATTTTCCAATAAACGTCACAGACAAATTTCTTTCTTAATTGTGCTAGGTCTAGTGTTTCTTGACAAAGAAAAACCAAAATAGGGGTTAAGTAGTTCTGCTTTATCTATTATCCTTACTCCATTTCCTCCTAGCAGAAGACCAGTGCCTTTCTAATTTTTCCCTGGTCTGAGCACAACTGAAATCAAGCTTTTTTCTGGTCACCCACATTCTCACCTAATTCCACACCCTCTGCCTTTAGTTTCCTGATCCCATTCTAATTGATTTGTGCCAGTCTCTATATTTATCCGGGGTAATGTAACCTTTCATTCATTTTTAGCTAATGACTGTTGGAAAGATGAATTCATTTGAGATCTCATGCAACAACAGGAAATTATTTAGCTGTCTCTACTTTTCCTCCCTGTCATTTGCAATTTTGCACCAGTCGATGGTTTCACTTATTGATAACCATCTGTTTTGGGGTCCTTTGGTGAGCAGCCTTGAATCCAGCTTCCCCAACATTTCACCTCCCTTTAGCTATATCCTACCCACATTGCTAGAACAAATCTCTTACCACATCACTACTGTTTTATGATCCATTGACATCTGGTCTTATTCATTTACTAACTGTCTACTCCCTCTTAGTTCTCAGAGATGCTCTTGGCTTTTTGGTATATCCTTCATTTTTCTCTTGCCTTACTTGACCTTTCTCCTTGGCATCCATGCATCATTCTTTATTCTTTAACTCAGTTTGAGCATTAAAGCTCTGTAGTTATTCCCTGTATAATAGTTTCTTCAGATTTCAGTGCATACTATATAGTTTTGTTTTGTTTTGTTTTTTACATTATTCTCTACCAACCTCTTTGCTTCCAAAAAATGGTGACCTAGTTGAAGTAGCCTTTTGTGAAAACAGTTTTCATCACTTCCTGACATGTTAGATAGTTTATCTGCAGTTATTCCACTTTTTACGAAGTAATGAGAAAGGGAGCCACTGTGTAAAACCCATATGTTCTCTCCCTACAATAAACTGTAGGACAATGTACACGAATTTGATAAACTTTGAAGTTCTCATTTTCTCCTTTATATAAGACACAAAATGCGAATGATTTTGAAGGTCTGTTCTGCCTTCTTTACCCTCACACAGTCAAGTATTGCCACCTTTTCCACCCCTCACTGGGACATGCCACACAGCACTACAGTGGTCCTGTCTGCAGAGGTGGGTTCACTGTGACATTTCAGCACAGAATCACCACCAGCTCAGCAAAGGCAAGCAAAAGCAGATTTTACCAAACTGTTGACTCTGACTTCCACTTTGCTCCTTTTTGTGAATGAATCTTATTTTCCCATTGCCTGTGTGCCATTTCCTCAAACTCAATGCTCTCATGTACCTAAGATCACTCTTGACATGGTAACAGGTAAATCTGATAGCCTGATTTGTACTAAGGTGTTAATGATTTTCTGTGTTATTCTCACAAAAGAACCTGCTGGAAGAAAGGGATATTTAATTTTAATACATTACTTTCATTGTGAAATTCAGGCTCCCTCACAAGCCTAGGTTACTAGTGAATTGTAGCATGTAGGTGACTGATTTTTGCATCTTCACGTAGGTCTCACCTGTTTGGAAAAGGCCTTGGTTCATTTCGTCTCTATAGAGACAATCATCTTCCGGGAGTTCACGTCCCCTGTCAGGAAAAGACAGCTTATTTCCTATTACTCATTACCTTTCTGCAAAAAATCAAAGCAGAGCCTAGTGACTCTGACCATCCATCTTGGGCTTTTTGGAAGACAGACAACAATCAACTACAGAGACTTGAATAACATGGTCCTCCATTATTAACTCTGCCACATTTTGATTATTCAGTAAATTTAGGAAGATATACTGAAGTACAAAGGATGTGAATTCCAGATAGAACACAATAGAGATTTATAGAGTTTTGGGGAAATTCTTGTTCTTTGCAAATATTAACAGCGGAATTTACATGCCCTTCAGCCTAAGCAAAAAATGGCATCTGAAGGGTCTCAGGGATTAATAGTTTTAAATTCTGTTTGGACCCCAGGTGCTAGCTATACCATACTGCCATCCTTTTTTAATAGAAAGTTACAAGTTTCCAGAATTCACAGGAGTCTTTTTGGCTTCTATCCAGTGTAGAGGAGAGGTAATCAATATGCCCTAGCCTGTCCTGCAAGGTTTATTTTAAAGATTACTTTGAGTTATGGTAAGGTCTTCGTGAAATAGATCATCCTTACAGAGTAAAGCAGATCCATGGAGGTGTCTTGGATGAGTCTTCAGGGAACCAGAACAAAATGTCAAGAAGCCCTCGAAATCTCTGTTTTTATTTTATGAGGAGTAGAGGGTCGATAGTAGTGATTGGTAAGAGCCCAGTTGATGAAAAGGTCCATAACGTGGGAGGATACTTCCAGCTGTGATTGGCAGAGGGACTAGGCAGCAGCTTAGAGGCAACAATTAAAGTTGCATAAGCATCATGAGCTAAACCCAAATACTGGGTAATCTAGAAATAGCCTTGTCAGAAAATCCGTGCTAGAGAGAATTACAGAAATCAATTTTGGTTGCAAGCAAAGCCTTGTTTAAAATTTCAGCTTGCTAGATACTAACAACTATGAGAGCTTCTTCGATTCAAGAAAATTAAAGGCAAATGCTTTGGGATACTACTGTGTGATTGACATGGCTGAGTTCCAGGAGAGAATTGTGGGGTCTTTCTAATGAGGTTTGGGAAATCTCCACGTACTGCTACACTGTAGTAGTAATTTTTTTTCACGCTAAATATTAGTAACAGGTGAAATAAATATCTTTATGAAAGTTTTTGTAAATGAAAGCACTTACGTTTGTAAACAATTGCTATTAGTGTACCTCCATACTAATTCACTTCTTCAGAATTAGTAGAGTCCTCATTTTAAGTCAATGAGAATTTGTGGTAGATGAGAGTGAATTCTGTGACAATTAAAAAACTTAAGTAACAGATAATTATAATAGGACTGCTTTTGATGGTGATGAGAGATGCAGACACAGGTTATTGGAAGTCCATTTGACCCATGAATCTGATCAGATAAAATACACATACAGGTAATTTGACTAAAGTAGCTCCTCACAAGCTCTGGATCCTCAGTGAACTTTCTTGGCTCTGTTGATTTTACTCACTACATCTCTGTCTTCAATGCTAATGCTTATTACTCAATTTGTAAACCCTTTACTTGATCCCACCATTTCTCTAAATGTGGGGCCAATTCATAACCAAATCTGCCTTGATTTCTTCATCTTTACCTTCAGTGTGACTACTTAACCCCATTGCATTCTGGACTTTACCACCATGATTCCTCTGAAACCAAATTTCTCCAACCTCATCCATGGTTTCTTCTATACTATACTCTTCCAAATACTGTATGACATTTAATGTTTTGATCACCTGCCTTGCTTTTAAGAACAGTTTTCACCTAACCTCTACAATTGTTCTTTCACTGTTCTTTGCTTAAATCTCCCATAGGTCTCCCTCCCTCCATCCCCCAGCTGTCACTCATGTTTTAATGTTTGACCCTATGCTTAACTGCCTTCTGCTTTCTCTCCTTCACAAAGCTCTTGAGACTTCAACCACCATCTTTATCTTCCAAATATTACAGGCCAAGTATCACACTTCATACATCTCTGTCTAATTAATCTTCAAATACCATAGCTTTGTTCAGGTTGCTTTCCATTTTAAGAGCCAACAAAGATGCCTGGATTTTCCCTTTCTAATCACACGGGTCTCCTCATTTCCTGAGTGACACATTATTAGCATTCTCTGATCTCTGAAATGCTATCCTGTTTTGCCATTCATAGAAATTTTGTACTTCTCTAAGACTCAACCTCTACACTTGAACTCTTCCACGACACATGTCCAGACTGATCCTTGTCCAACAATAATATTGACTGAAGTTTTTCTACTACTTTCCTGCATCACACAATCTAGAAGTTACCTTCCACTGCCTTTTATTATCTAGTCTATCTAGATCATCAGTCTCAAAAGATAACATACTATATGATTCAATTCATATGAAATTTTCAAAAAGACAAAGCTATAGTTATAGGGAAGAGATTAGTGGCTGCCAAGGGAGGGGGAAGGTGTGACCATAAAGGGATAGTACTGGGGGCTGTGGGAGGTGATGGAATGCTTCTGTATCCTGATCATAGTGGTTGTTACATAAATCTTTCCACATGTTAAAATTTATAGAACTTTATACCACAAAAGTCAGTTTTACTGTATGATCATTCGACAAATAAAAATTTTAAAAAGACTTAGGGATATGACTAATGTTTCATCTCTGTTTCATTTTGAGAACTTTAGAATAGAGTCTATGAAAAGAACTGGTCTGTGAACAAAGCTTTTAAAAATCAGATTTATCTTCTGGGTTATGCTGGCCTCCATGATGAGGATCTGGGCATATATGTGCATTGGCCATAAATATTAAGAGAAAGCATAAAACAAATTCGGGTTTTACAGTGAGTGTAAAGTGAGTGTACTACTCAGCCAAAGTAGCAAATAGGCAAAAGTAGGCCTCCCAAAATATCTTCTCACAGATTGTAGCTACGAGTGAATGTGACAGTAAAAAGCTAAGGGCTAAGATACAGGCACAGAATATTAACTCAGAGGGTGACAGAACTTAGGAGGCATCTAGGTCACAATTCTTTCTCTTAACCCTAGGGTCATTTATACCTAGTAAAGAGTATAATTTCATCTAGATTCCAGAGCATCTCTGTTGTTTTTTTATTTCCTATCTTGATGGAAACAGTTAGCATATTTTTACATAGCCAAAGAACAAGTACAAAAATGACTCGTTTCACAATGTATGCAGCTGACTTCATGTACTTTTGACAACATTATCATGTGTTTAAGTTATAAATTTTTCTCCTTCTGCAATTTGGGATCCAGTGGAGAGTAAAGGGGAATATAGCATCTTTGACTCCCTTCCTATGCTACATTCACGGCCAAGTGCCTGAATGTGGGTGAGCCTCATCTTTGAAACTCTCATTCTTTGGAAGGCTTTCCTTAGTCTCTTATAATCACCATCAATCAAAAGTTACCATCTCAGGGATTCTTTGCAGGCAGCTAGCATTTCCACAATTTTTTCTGAAGCTCAACTCTTTGGATTCAAAGCATAATCAATATATTGTAAAGCTAGAGGCAGTCCTCTTTGCTAAGGTTATCGACAACAATTTCTTTTATTGCCATTCACAGCAGGAGACTTTCTTATTGAAATGTAACCAGCACCAGAGTAGCCTGGGTTTTCTCCATGTTCCTAATGATTTCTTCTGAAGCCTTGAAGCACTCCTGTGTTAGGAAAGTTAGATCAAGCATACGAGTTTGCATAACATCTACCGCAATGGCCCTCGGCTCTCTGCGGGACATCTCAGATATTATGTGATGGACATTTGGCCCTCCTAAAGCACCTCTTCCAAGCATGCTATTCAAGGTTCAAACGCTTCCTTCCCAGGAAGAAAAACAGGACTTGAACAAAATCTCTTTTATAGACACTGGATTCAACAGGGGAAAGCTCTAACCCTTGTAGAAGCCTCGTCTCAGGGTTTCGAGCTGGATTTCCATGATGTTAAGGAGCCCGAGGAGGCTGAACAAGCTGATATTACCTCTCCCTCTACTTCAAACACTATTGTCACATTCATCTGGGCACCATCCTGAAACTATTTTCGTAAAGAACTTTGTGTCAGTTGAAGAAAGTTTCCTTAACTGCTTTGAGGCACACCCTTTTGGAAATTCAACAGGCTCTGTTACCACTAGCAGGCTATATAATGCTTTTTTTTTTTTTAATTATAAACATGGTTTATTATTTAAGACCGAAAAAGAAATAAATGTACTTTCATATACAGAATGACAGAGTTTAAGAGTCAGAGACTACCTCTGAAAGAAATTCTAAATAATTTTTTTAAGTGAGAAATATTTGAATACAGAAGATCAGAAAGAAATGCCCAAGCACTTATTTTTCAAAAGTAGTTTTGTGCAAAGAAATTGGAATACATGGCTGTAATTTTTGCAATTCAAAATAAGCACTGGACATGATTGACACAAAATGTAACCAACTGGTGATATTAAGATAGAGCAGATATACAACACCAGATAAAACATAATGTAGCTCTATTTTCAATTTTTTGAGGAACCTCCAAACAAATTTCCATAGTGGCTACACCAATTTGCAATCAAAGAAACCCAAAACACATATTCAAAAAGATAAATGCACCCCTACAGACACTTTATATAAGACACTTTATACATTTTTTAATATACCAAAACTCATTATAGCTAGCATAACTTGATATAGTAAGTGGATATAAAGAATAAAATAAAATAATATAGAGCAATTTTACTTACAAATGAGATGTATATACCCTACATATATAATGCTTTTAAAGAACTGTTTTGGGAAACATAAAGGACAAAAGCTAAGCCAGCGAGCACAAGGCTCTTGTACAACTTTGGAATTCTCTTGAATGCCCCACCACTCATAGTAAAACAGACCCCTAAGTCGTCAGGTCACAATGGCCCAGCCCAACTGTTGGAGAATGAGCACAAAAGTCATAGAAGAGAAAAGATGTCAAATAGACAAAATTAGGGTGAACTTAATGCTGGACATCCTAGGAGCAATCTCTAGCCAAGGAGGGATGGCTCCTCGCTCTTTCTTAACCTTCAAGGGAAGAGCCGGAATTGTATTTTAAAAAGTCTCTCAGAATTCCCCAAGACTAAGCCCCAGTTACCTATGGTGGAAACCCATTCATTAATGTATTCTTTATTCTTTATTAGCTTCCCTTTCCTTTCTTTCTCTCTCTCTCTCTCTCTCTCTCTCTCTCTCTCTCTGTCTCTCTCTCTCTCTCTCTCTCTCTCTCTCTAATGTTTCCTAAGGTAATCTTTCAGTAAACAAAACTCCTTATACCCAATCCTTATCACAGGATTTGCTTTTGAGGGAACCCAATTGAAGACAGTATCTGCAACTCCGACATAAAATTTCTGTGATTTCCATCTTCCAGGCTTTCTGCCTGTTGGATTTGATTTCTTTTTATTCAAAGAATATTTATTGAATGCCTACAAGATAATAGGCAATTTTGTATTATCATGCAGGACACTACAACCATGGAATTCTTAGCATAGAAAGAAAAACAGGAGCTACAATTTTCAAAAAATTGTATCAGAATGTATAAAACAGGATTAATAAAAAAAAATTACAAATGTGAGAGGCAGAAAGAAGGAGCTCAGGGGTCCAGGAAAGAAAGATTAAAGGATGTGATGTAGGAACTGGATCTTGAAGTGCAACAGAATTTGGGCATCCAAAAGTCCTGAAAAAGTGTATTGTAGGCAGAAGGAATGATGAATGTAGACACTGAGTCAGGAAAGCATAGAGTATATATGAGCGTAGTTCCATTTGTTGCAAGTACAATGCATAACAGGGACAAATCATGAAAGATAAAGGTGGAAAGTTAGGATATTATCATATCATTGAGTCTCAGCCTAAGCAGTTTATTAAGAAAGCAATGGCATGCCACTGAAAATATCTCTTAAAAATACCAATATTTAATCTTCCATATCTCAGTTTGTTATCATTTCAGGTACACTTACCTTTACCCCCTTACACCACTGTCCATATTCCTCACTCTGGCTAGGTTCTTTGATTTTTTTCTTTCATAGCATTATTATAATATGATGCTGTTTTTATTAATTTTTCTATTTATTTTTTCTCTCCCTCAGTGAAATGTAAGTTCCCAGTTGGCCTATTTAATAATACATGTCCAATGCTTTTCATGGCTCCTGTAAATAGTAGGTACTCAATTTAAGTTTTATTGAATAAATGAATGGAGGAGTGATCATGTTTTCTGATGGCCGTGATACTTTACCTGATATTTCTCTGACAAAGAGCTGTTCACTTTCTCTTCTCCTCACACAATCAGTGCATTCAAACACATGTCAAACTCACAATACCTAAGGTATCCCAGGGTATATGATTTGAGGGTATGACAAGAGATCCATCTGGCAGGCTCTAATACTCTATTTAAGCAAACCTGAACAGAGAATTTGGCAGCTTACTATCCTGATACACGTGAAGCCTCAGACTTTAATTTAGAGCACAGCTGGTTACATTTGGAGCTGGTCCTTCCACCTGCTAAGGTGTTCCTGCCACATCACAGGTTAACCTGGATGAGTACAAGAAAGCAGAGTGGCATGATTCTGTTCTAGTTTGTACAAGCTTTTGGCTGTTACAGCCAGGCCTCTGTCTCCATAAGTCTACACACCCCTTGGTTAGAAAATAAATCCTTGTCTTTTGATGCTAAGTTTTGATGTGAGGCACTATTAAATTAATTAAACAAACAGGCCATTAGACTGAAGTGACTGTAAAGCCACAGCAGCCTACGTAAGCAAGCCAAAATCTCTGTCTGAAATGTCTCAAGGTTATGGAATGAAAACCTAAGAACAACCAATCACAGATCGCCAAATAGGCTTTGAGTTATAGCCAATCAAATAACTTCCCTTCTTTTGCTTCCAAGCCTTCTCTGTATAAGCCTTTCCCACAGCTCCTGTCAGCAGTGTGCCCCCCCCAAACACTCTGGTTTGGCACTGCCTGATGTGAACCGATTTTTGCTTCAATAAACTCTTAAAATTCTTGTATGCCTCAGTTTCTCTTTTAACAGCACTGGGTGTGCTATGGGAACCTAAGTCTCCCATCTCCATAGTTAAGAAAGGAGTTGTGCCAACCCAGAGAAACAACTCCCCAGGATTTACCACAAAAGAAAGAACTCTTGAGTAGGCAGGTGGTATCTGTAAAAACCTGATCTGAGCATAGGTCCCTCCTCCAGTCATCAGCAATATGACTTCAACACGCTATTGCAAAAAGTGTGGGGAAGAATGTGTAGAAACTGACAACCCCACCAACCTATAGACACATCAAAAAAATGATCAGAGCAGCCCAGAGTGGCATGTGCTGGAACTCAAAGAAAATCAGCACAGTCAACAATGAGCTGCAATTAACAATAGCAGTGATTATAATAGAGAGGGAAATAAAAAAAAAAAAAAAAGGATGTCACAATCCAATTCAAGCAACAACAGGAATATTACTAGATAACAGAGAAGAAAGGTAAGAATAATCTTGATTTCAGCCTGAAATGCTGGACTTTGAATCATTCTGAAAGATCCCATCCTTTCAAACTTCCATTGTTTGTGGCCTTTTTTTTTATAACTCGTACCATTCATGTCCCTTTTTTTTCCCTTTTTTTCTAGCCCAGACTCGCAAATGTTTGCCTGTTTACCCACGCTTCTTCTCTTCTTTTCACTTCTTTATTCCCCACAGTCACTCGGTACTCGTTAAAAATTATTTGCATATAGCATTCATAATAACTTCATATCCTAGCAAAGTGACTTTCATGGGGGAGGCTTTCAATAAATATTCATTTAAGATGACTTTTCCCCCCTCTCTTTTTACCACAGCTTCTTCCACCCCCTACCCACCCAAGCCCTGGAGCCATCGGTCTTTTTGTTAGGTTGCAAAATGAATGAAGTGTAAGGATTTCACTTCAAGCAGAAACAGGAATCAGGACTTTTGTCACTGACTTTCATGAACTGGGCTTCCAAATTTTAAATGTGGTGCATAATTGACACTTTGATACTTTTAGGCTATGGTGTATTCTCACACTCTCATGGAGAAAAAATACTTGCTGACACAATCAGGAAACAGATGGTGACAAAGATCTTATACTTTGGTGCCAATCAATATGTTTTACTTGCCACTACTAAAATCTCATTTGTGGGACCCAGGAACTTAAAGAATTTTTCTGTTCTTCTCTTTTTTTTTTCTTTTCTTTCTATCCTTTAAAATCTATTTTTAAAAATCTTCAGGCCTTGAAAGTTTTACTTCATTTTTCTTCGTCAGTTTTATTAAAGCAATTCGAGGCGGATGTTGGCTTGTATCTGCCAGAAAAAATAGTAAATTAAAGTATTTTACTCTTTACTGTAAGTGACGAAATAAGTATCTTAACTCTTGCCCCCCACCACCCAAACACCACCTTGAGTATAGCCCCTCTATCCTTGAAAAAATAACCTTCTGGAGAATGATAAATTCTGCAATCATGCACTGATATAACACACAAGGGAGAAATGTTTCTCCCCTTCCCTTCACACCTGCTCATTTACATACTAGTGACTACTTGCCAACCAAGCAAACAGAAGGAATATTTCTAGAAGGTGTAGATGATGACGGTTTTATTCAGAATACAAAAAAAATTAATGAGTTGAAACTTTACATTTGAGAAGAAAAAATCAGATAATCATGTCCAACTGGAGCTCTGATCCTAGACCAGAAGCTTCTGAAGGGAGAGGACAATGCCTGGTCTACCTCACTGTCCACATAGCCTTTTTAAACAAATACTTACTGAGTTGAATCTGCAGCAGTTTACAAACTGGCAGATCGATGTCTACCAAGCGAAGCCTGTTTTGCTTCTGCATCTATAGTATATTTGATTTGCATTGCAACTTTTACGATTTGGGATGCCTAGAAATGTGTAGGTCAGTGCACCTTTATGCACCATCACCTGCCTGGGCAGTTGTAGGAGCCTGATTTAATCAGATATCTTTCATTTCATCGTGCTTTTCTCCCTCACTGCTTAAATCAATCACTAATGTCTCTCAAATAATTTGAAAATACTTGTTGAATATGAATTCCATTGAGGGTATAGAGGAAGAAAACTACAATATGTTCAGATATACTTTATGCCAAGCACACATAGGATATATAACTGAACACTCTAAACAACCGTGCAAGGGAATTGTATTATTCTCATTTTACAATGAGGAAACAAAGACATTATCTTGTCTAACACCACACACAAATAGTAACATAGCTGAGGTATAAACCTAAATCAGACTAATTGTGTCTTGAGTCTACACAAATCCTGTGCACCCACTTTTAGGATAATAGGTCATTACTTCCAATTCCTCAGTTACTTCTCCAGTAGCTTACCAAGCAAGATTTTGGCTCTGATATGAATTTGGTTTTCATCCTTATCAGCAATCCTTCCTAGAAGTCTACAAAAGATCTAAAGTGTCCTGATCTAACTCTTCATACATCGGGCTTCCTGAAATAGCCTACAAGCTCCAAACTGATTACAATCTGAGCAAACAAGCTTTTATAGAAACACACGTATGGCACGTACATTGCACAATTCCTCTGCTCAAAACCCTCCATTAAACCCTCATTTTGTTCAGAGTACAAAATCATTGGCTTTCTAGTAATGGCCTACAAGGCATTAGAATGCCTGCCCACCTCTATTACCTCTCTGGTGGTCCCTCCTTTTCTCTCCCTGGCTCGTGTTCTCTGGCCACACTGCCCTTCATGTATTCTAGTCTTGCACTCACTCACGAGAGCCTTCACAATGGGCTGTTCGCTCTGCCTGGTGCCTTCTTTCCTAGATTTACAGACAGCTCACTCGCTTACCTCTTTCAAGATTTTGTTCAAAAGTCACCTCCTCAATGATGTCTACCCTGATTCTCCTTAAAAATTATAATCAAATACAGGAAAGAATTTTCAATTCTCTTTATACTACTCAGCTTTTATTTATTTTATTTTTTTGGTAAAATTTATCCCTTTCTAACAGACTTTATATTTCAATTATTGCTTAGGCTCATTATTTATCATCTGCACCCCCCTACCAGAATATAAGTGTTACAAGGACAGAGATTACTTTAAATTTTGTATGTGGATGTACCCCAAGCACCTAAAAACAGTGTACAGTGTTTCCCCCAAAATTAGACCTAGCCGGACCATCAGCTCTAATGCGTCTTTTGGAGCAAAAATTAATATAAGACCTAGTCTTATTTTAATATAATATAAGAACGGGTATAATATGATATGATATGATATGATATGATATGATATGATATGATATGATATGATATGATATGATATAATACCAGGTATAATATAATACAATATAATATAATAATATAATATAATATAATATAATATAATACCAGGTCTTATATTTATTTTTGCTCCAAAAGACGCATTAGAGGGGATGGTCTGGCTAGGTCTTATTTTCGGGGAAACATGGTATATATAATACGTGCTCAATACATGAAGAAGTATGGATGTAAATACACATTTGTGAACTCTCAAACACCTGAATTTCTCAGGAATATCACACAGCATTAAAATGATAATTACCTGGTTTATGAATTTAGATTCAACCCAGCCTACTTCACATTTATTTCAATCAATAAATCCAACAAGAGTACACAGCAGTGAAGTAAAAAATCCAGCCACACACATTTATTTAAAAAGCCATCAGACACATTGTACATTTTCTTTTTAAGAGTAAAATGACATATTTGAATCAGAGACCTCAAAGTCCATTTCCAGGGAGGGAAATACTCTCAAATAAACTAAAACGTGTATACAGGTCAACATAAAAAGACTGGCCAGACTCTCGTTTGTGTTTTCATGTGTGTCTCTCCAGCAGTCTATTCATCATTCAGCTTCCTGCTCCTCTTTCACTCTGTGCTCTTCTCTAAGGTTAGCCCTCTATTTTTCCCGACTCAGGAGGAAAACAATCTTCCATCACACATGGTACTCTCGCTCAGACTTCCTTAAGCACTGCATCAGATTTATTGCTGGCTTCATCACTTATCAATAAAACCAGCTTACACACCTTGCTCTATCTCGACAGCCGTCTCTCCAGACATTGGGAACCGAGGTTTACAGAGATCCTGACTTTATCTGGGGCCTGTGATATACACTATCGTGGCAGCAAGGCCTTTTCTCTTTGTTCTGAGGAAACTTGAGCCATAATGTGCCAGCCTGGTGTTCACACGGATTGTGATAAAGAGCAGCACACTGAGAATTTTCTCTCACTCTTCTTTCTCTTCTCTCATTTTTTTTTTCTCTCCTCTCTCTTTTAAAGAAACAGGTGTTGGCATGGATTACAGAAAAATGACATCATCTCAAAGAGAAGAAGAGGAATGGAAAGGAGGGGGAAAAATATGGAAAAAAAAAAGTGGCAACAAGACCCAAATACATTTGCACATATAAAGCTGTTCTAATGAAAGCCAAATTGATTTGACATTCAGTGGCAGTTTGAAGCCAAGAAAAGCAAAGCAGCCTACAAAAGGCCTAGCTCATTGTTTATGGAGTGTCATACTCTATCATCTGTAAGGCCAATAACAGGGAGGAGAAGGCCTTTCGAGGCAGGGTGTGTTCTGGGAAGGGTTGCGTGGATATCTCCAGTGTCAGATCTGATAGATGGATTGAACACGGCTTCCTGAGCTGAGATGCTGTTTGTCAGATGAGGTGGATATTCTCTGCAGATTACACATTAGCCAGCAAATTTGTAAAGTGCTAGCATTCTTTGTGGATGTGTGTAGTACACAGGGAGGCACATATTGCATTGGTCAGGGGGGAAAAATCCTCATGAAAATAGTAACCAATAAAAGAGAGTATTGAATTATGTGTCATTCAAAGGGAACCCTATGCATAATACTATAGAAGCATCATTATCGTCACAAAAAGTTTGGTTCCCTCGCAGCAAGCAATGTACATGGTAGGTGTGCACATGTACACAGTTGACAGACTAAAGAAAAATCATATTAAAACAAGAGTTCTTTCCATTAACCTTATTTTTCAAGACAAAGGCTCATTTGGTCATTTCAATATTGATAACTGGCCAGGGATTTACTATTCTGTAGCTCACTGTTAAAAATAGCTGGAAAGGAATATGAGGTGTTTATTAAACGTCAGCAGATGACAAGGTGGATTAAATAAGCTTCCCTAGAAATGTATGAAATGCTAGAGTGTTACAGACTGTGCATAAAGAAGAGTTTCCTCTCCTCCAGCCTGAAACCCAGTCTAAGCACTACTTTGATATTAGATTCAGTATAAGATTCAGATATTAGTGTTTACTTTTAGACTCACAAAGGAAAGCTGATTTCATTGCAGGGTATTGCTGAGTGATATCAAATCCAAAATTTCAGCATCTTTCATCTCAATTTTCTCAACACATTGGGCTAAGAATAGAATTTGACCTTAAGTAATGTAGACTTCACTGCATCTCTCCAGCATAGATTTTATAGCACCATAAAATACTGTGTATAGCAGACAAGGAGCAGAATGGTGTCACAGGGAGCATATTAATACATCATGAATAACCAGAACTCTTATCAATTTAAACATATACATCTTGAATATAAATTCAAAAAGAGAAATGGAAAGTATTATTATTTATAGAAATAATAGCACAATTGGAATTTTACTATTCATGTTTACCGTGTACAGCTATGAGATCCTTACTTGATATTCCTTGGGACTCAATGGACCTTAATGCTTCATTGCCCATTATTGCAGATGGTTGGGGTGGGGAGGTGCGGTCTAAGGAATTACATGTGAAGAAAAACTGGAATTGTTTTCCAAACTCCCTGCCCCTGAGTGACTGCATTCAGAGAGTAGGTTACAGGCTTTTTATTGCATCTTTATGGAGCATAAATATCTTACTCTGACCCAAAACAGACTTCCTTACCTGTGCCCTGGGCAGAACACAAGAATGGAGGTGCGGGTAGTGCTAGGCTGGGGCACAGTGTTTGACACAGTTTCTTTTCCTCTTCACCACCACACCAATGGAGTTACCACAAGGAATTAAATTCTACTGACATTTACTGTGCCTACTATGACTTGAGCCTGGTAATGCATAATTCAATAAGACCCAGTCCCTACTCTCAGGAAGCTTGCTGTAATCTACAGAGCAGCAGGCAAGGATAACTCTTACTCTTTCCAGATCTCAGGCCCTCACACCACCACCAGAGTTAGGCTAGCTGGTGGCATACTGTATGCCTCATGTAAACAGAGAAATAAATATTTTCTACTAGAGATTATTTGATGGATTTAGGGTCTCAGAGAGTCCAAGTGGGCAGGTATGAAAGACAACTTACAACTCAGCCACTTGTGCCTATGGAGTATGTGGCCAAAAATTTAGGGGTTCAAAATAATGTTATAACCAATTACATTGAGGTTGTTTTCAAAATGCTTTCACATAGGTGATTTACTCTGAAAATGTCAAAGAAATCGGTTATTTGGTGGAACATTACAGTTCGGATATGACGGATGAATTATAGCTATTCTCAACTGTCACGGACTAGATGTTGTGCTCCCCCAAAATGTATATGTCGAAACCTACCTACCCCGCAATGGGATGGTATTAGGAGGTGGTGACTTTGGGAGGTAATTAGGGTTAGATGAGGTCGTGAGGGTGGGGCCCTCATGGTGGGATTAGTGTCCTCAGGAGAGTCACCAGAGAACTTGCTTCCCCTCCCTGGTCTCCACCACAGGACTCACAGTGAGAAGCTGCAATCTGGAACCAGAAAGAGGGCCCTCACCAGAACCCAACCACGCGGGCACCTGACCTCAGACTTCCAGCCGCGAGGACTGTGAGAAACCAATGGCTGTTGTTTATAAAACACTCAGTGTGTGTTAGTTTACTGCAGCAGCCTGAACAGACTAAGACATCAACCCAAGAGAAAGATCCATCACGATTAGTGGAGATTCCACACAGAGCTCATCAAAAAGATGAAGATCTTCAGGAAGTAGCCTGCTTCTCTGAGTAGAATTTGTGCCTCTTTATATTTGGGATAGAATCTCTATGAATAGGAATGACAGTACAAAAATGATTTGACTTCTTCTATAAGTAGGTATCCAATGGCTTTTGAAAACATTTTAAGGATAATCTGGGTCAGACTCTCTGGGTCAGTCTATGTGTTTATAAAGCAGAGCAGTTAATACATTTTCACTTCTGAGTCTATCATATACACTGATTCCTGCTGATTGTTTAAGCTGAAATAGCTCAGAATCTTTCTGCTCTCACTTGATAATTAAGAATAACCTGTCTGGGTTCAAATATTTCCTCTGCCTCTTACTAGCTACCGTGTTTCCCCAAAAATAAGACGTAACCGGAACATAAGCCCTAGCATGATTTTCCAGGATGACATCCCCTGAACAAAAGCCCTAATGCATCTTTTGAAGTAAGACCCAGTCTTATTTTTGGGGAAACATGATAGGCAACCTAACAAAATTTAATTAGCCCTTCTCTGCCTCAATTTCTTCATATGTAAAGTGAGAATAATAAAGGAGATGCTGTAAAGATTAAACAAGAATAAACACTTGCAAAAGGCACTCAACACTTTAAACTAACAATGTTAGCAATATGTTTTAACCTAAGGAATAATTCCAACAACATATTTAAAACAATTTAATAACTGGTTTACTAAATTTATGGTGAACTATGTATTTTTCAGTTTCGGAATGTCTATTTCTTTAGTGTTGGTGGTAATAAGAGTTAGGAAAAGAAGAAGAATTGGAGTAGAAAGTTTACTGATCATTTCTACTAACTCAATAATATTCCTTTTAAAAGTGCTGGATTGCTTGTGTTCACAACATATTCTTCTACCTACATTTGTCTTTGTTGGCACATGAACGTGTAGTTCTCCATATTGACCAAATCAATAGTCTGTTTTCTGGTGTGAGTTTTTATCAATTCTTTGTGGGATTTCTCATTATATAAGCTGTCACTGCTTTTCCTCAGAGGCCATAGATGGCCTTCCGGAAAGTTGGCCACTTTATCCTTGGTTGAATTATTACAAAACCTAGTGTCAAATAAACACGTATGATGCTCTGTTTCAGAATCAAAACCTATGGAGAAAAATTCATGTTTCTTTCTTCAACTTTGTTTAAAAACTGTCGCTAGGCCTAAATACAATAATAACTAACTAGGTGCCAGGGAGTAGGTATTATCACCATCTGTACGTCACAGATGAGTAGGGAGGAGTTTAGAACAGAAAGGAAGGATCACACAGCTGTTATCTGGCCAAGACAAGATTAGCTCCAGGCTGTCATGCCGTTAACCCCAATGGCACTGCGTCCTGGGATTGTACTGTCCTTCACCTCACAGGGATGGCAGCGCTAAGTGGCTAAACTATAACTGGGCATCTTCTAGCAATAACAACGTGGTTGTTCTTTCAGACTCAATGATTAGTGATGATAATTTGTAGCGTGTGCACCTCCAACAAGTTCAAGTTTCACAGACAGAAAGAAAAAAAGTTTCCCAGACAGAAAGGGCATGGAAACATTGTCTTTTACACATTTCAGTTCATCTACAGTGGTCGAACCCATATTTTTGGTTGTCATGAAGTTTAGATGAAATGCCTTTACGCTCACTAAATATCCAAGTAATGATAAAAGTATGATAAAATAGATAAAAAATATTCACTGAAGACCACTGACCTACCCAGACAACTGGCTTTCTATTTTTAAACGTATCTATACATGTTTAATATGGGTATTTTATGCGGTTCACATGATTATGTTTAACAGAGTGTTAGCATCTAAATAAGTTTATAAGTAACATTACCAAGCATTTGGCAAAACTATTTTGCCCTTATTTCTTCCCCCATCCCCTTCTCAATGACTTTGCACAGAATGCTATGTTAATTGCATGTGAAATAACAGAAGACAGCTGAGTTCTATGCTGATCCATGAGGTTAGTGGTGGATCTCAACACCTGAAAGCGTGATGCCTCTTCCAACGGGAAGAGAGGCATCCTGCTTGGCAAGCCTGATCAGGTCTCTTGTTTCTGACTGTAACAGTGAAACTTACGATATTTAAATCTCAAGTATTTGAAACTTTACTTTGTAGGCAAACAAGCTTATATCCCAGCTCATAACTTTGAAACAACCACCACAACAAACGCCTGTGATTAAACAAAATCCATCATCATAAGTTATGCCTGGGGGAAAACCCTCAGGTCATCAATCAGAACATATCTACACTTGCTTCTCCTCGTTGTTCAAAAGGGCCTGTTGGTGGGTGGTTTTTGTTTTGTTTTGTTTTGTTTTGTTTTCAATTTCCAGTCCCATAGCAGATTAGATGCAATAAATTAATGGATGAAGACTGCTATTTGCCGATACATTGAGAGTACAAGAATGTGCTGACTGGTAGTCTGATAGCAAGAGGAAATGTGGACAAATATGAAATCTGATACAACTTGAACCATATTACCACCCGGGGCCATTAAGTGTTGAAGCAAACAGCCACTCCCGAATCAACCCCCATAATATTGCGTGAATCATTAATATATTACAGAAAACTACGATTTTTATCCATGTTGATTACCTTGTGTAAGTAGTTTGTCACAAAAATTATAGTTAGTATATTCTGGATAAGAAGGCAAAGGTTTCTAATATATTTTAAGAACTATTTCCATATGAAATGCTTGAAATTTTGTCTTAGCTTTGAAATTTAAAGGATAAACACTAAAATAACCAAAGTACTCAAACACACACACACACACAAAATACATTCCCTGAAGGGTCTATACTGCTGTGGTTTTATTAAATATAATTGCTTTTGAAGAAGAATACTGATATGTCTGAACTGGTAGGTGCCTTTAACAGCTCCCTCTCGACTCACAAACCAAGCCGAGAGCTTCCTAGAAGCGCAGTTCCAATATGTGTTCCAAAAAATATCTCTAAGCTCCATTTCCTACCCACCCTTCCAAATCTACTACTTCTGCCTTGGTGCCCCTAGTCACTACTCTGTTGCTTTGTACTTCCTTTGTGTTTCAAAGTTCCCAACTTTAGCTTTAGCCCTGGATGTAACGCAGATAGCCCATAGCTCTATGCCTACAGTAGCACTGTCTAGGAGAAATACAACATGAGCCACATAGGTAGTTTTCTACTGGCTACATTTAAAAAGCAAACAGTAACAGAAGCAATCCATTTCGTATGTTCTGTTTAACTCAAAATGCCAAAAACAATCATTATAAAATAATAATAAAATTATCTATACTCTTTTTTATACTAAGTGGAATCTTTTATACTAAGATTTCTTTTATACTAAGTGAAATCTTGAGTGTATTTTACACTGAAAGTGTATCTCATTTTGGACTAGCTACATTTAAAGTGCTCAATGGCTACATGTGACAAGTGACTACCACATTTGGACAGTGCAACCCTAGAGCACCTGGGCTATAATCACCCCAACTCCCAGAACCCCCGCCCTGGCTGGATCTTCAAATTCCTTGCTGGTCTCGGAGGATAGCTTGTGCAATATGCTACATTATTCACTAGAGGCTTTGTGTAGGCATTGCTACATACTTAATAATAACATCATTTCACACAACTTTGTCATTCATACCTTTTGTACCAAAACATTTTTAAAGTGTTCTTTTTCTTCCAGTTGGCAATCACATCAACTACGTAAGTTAGATACAGCAGGCATCAATATTCCCCTTTTATAGATAAGGAAATGGAGACTCAGAGCAATTTAGTGATGTATTTAAGGTTGCGCCAGAAAGATGGTAATTCAACAGGAACTTTGATTTCTAGTTCACAGCTCTTTCTATGATTCCTTACTACTCCTTAAAATAATTATAGCATGAACCTACTTGTTGATTCTTGGATGCAAATTCCCCAAATGATGCAGACGTCTGGTCAGTAGTAGCGTATTTCACTCTCTTGAGTAAAGATATCAAACAGATACTGAAGCATGCACTGTCAACCCATAGACATCAAGGATAATAGAAGAATGTCTGTGTGAAATATGTGGGAAAGAGGTTTTCTCTTCATATATAAGCAGAACTAACACTTGGGCAATGATTAAATCACACTGAGAAACCTCAAAGACATTATAAAGAGAGAAATTCTTTGGGGGGGGTTGCTTTTTGTTTATTTTTTAGAAATGAAGTGATCTAAAAAAGAGAAGACAAGCTCATTCAGTTATAGCTTTCATATAATTACCATAAACTCTAATGCAAATTAGACTGTAGATCTGCTCAATGTACATTTCTGTGCTTGCCAAATTATATTTGGCAGTGTGGTCAAGCAAGAACAGATGCACACTGGGCCGAGTTTTCTTGAGCTGTTCAATAATTAGGAGGACCATGTATTATAATAAACCACATCCCCTTGGCTAAGATTTGGATGCAAATTGCACACTAATTCACTTCCAAGTTTTTTGGAAGCTAACCAAAAGAGATGAAAATCAGGGAAATATATTGTTTACTTCAGGAAATTTGTTTAAAACTAAATATGGCTCATTTATAAGAGGCGTTGGGGAACTCCATAAGAAATGTAACAATAGTTTTTTTCAGGTTCCATTCAGCAGGGATAAGGAATTGCTAACAGTCTCCTTTGAAGAGCTTTCCTGTGTTATGTGCAAGTTCTAACCATCTCCTTATGAATGCATTAGGAGAGTCCTAAGTGGAAGACAAACAGCAGCTTCTCATATCTGTAAACGATCACATTGCTCAAATGGAGGGTGAAATCAGTGCAGTGAGTGAGACTTTGTCAACATTTTCTGCAATTGACTGATAGGTAGCAGGCTGTCCCTTATACAAGTAGGTGGGTTGAAACTTTTTTTCTGCAAAGCCAAAACATCTATTCTAATAAGAAAAGCCTTTGTATTATTTCAACTGGTATTTCTTAATACTCCAGCAAATGGCAAACACTATCTAGAATGGGATATTAAAAAAAAAAAAAAAAAAAAAGGCGAGATCTAAAAGACCAAAGCTTATGCCACATTCACTGCATATCTTTATATGTTTATCAGCTTGCAGGGAGAAACAAGTGTCTTCCAGCACCATTCCTATTCTTAGATGAAGTTACATCCCGTCATGTTGTTAAGGAGACCTGCAAGTTTATTCCCCTTCTCTTTTTCCAAATTCCATTTTTTGACTATTTGCTTGAGTTCAGTACTAACTCAGTCACTGACCTGGGTCTATGTACACCCACTATGGTAGACCCAGAGATATACTGCTTGGACCCCTTCCAGACCAGACTTGCTGCCCATCTGTGAGGAGTGCCATCAGCAGGCACCCTCCATCTATCAGTGTTTTAGGATCTGCCCCAGCTGTAGAGAGCCACTTCACCTGAGGTCATGCCCATTGGAGGGTGGTCCACATTTGATGACTAAGCAAGGCCATGGGTGCTGCTCAGGATGACTCTGAAAAGCAGTTTTCATCATCTGTTTCCAGAAAACCCAGTCAAGCTTTTATCAGTGCCCTTCTGCCCAACCTGGATCTACAGCATGAATGCTAGCACGGTATCACGTCCTCCAATTGAATCAGACACTCCATCCAGCCTTGTTCCTTGACATTCCCTTTCAGGATTCACAGTTGATCGCTCCTTTCAGAAACATCCCCAGTGCTTTCTGACCTGGTCCAATCAGTCATCTAATATGTGAGATAACTGTACATTCACATGTAGTTTCAAAAATCATACAGAGAGATCCCAAATACCCTTCAGCCAGTTTCATGCAATGGTAACATTTTGCACAACTATAATATAGTATCACACCAGGAAATTGACATTGATCTAATCCACTGATCTTATTCAGATTTCACTAGTTTTACATGTACTCATTTGCATCTGTATGTTTGTAATTCTAGTACATGTAATTCTATCACACAATTTTATCACATGTGGAGATAGGTGTGACCATGACAACAGTCAAGATACAGAACAGCTCCATCACAAGGATTCCTGGTGCTGGCCTTTATAACCACAACAACGTCCTTCCCATCTCCCGTCCCTAACCCCTGGAAACCACTAATCTGTTTTCCATTTCTAGAACTCTGTCATTTCAAGACTGTTGTATAAATGAAATCATATAGCATATAACCATTTAAGAGTGGCGCTTTTTTTCACTCAATACAATTCCCTTGAAATCCACCCAAGAGATGTATTAATAGTTCTCCCCTTTTTATTGCTGAGTAGTGGTACACAGGAAGTCCATACCACCACTTGTTTAACTATTCATTCATTGATGGACATTTGGGTTCTTTCCAGTTTTTAGTTATTAAGATAAAGCTGCTTTGAATATACACATACAGATTTTTGTGTGGATGTCCATTTTCATATATCTGGGATAAATGCCCAAGAGTCCATTTGCTGGGTCATACAGCAAACACATGTTTAGCTTTGTAAGAAATTGCCACACTCTTTACCAGAGTCACTGTACCATTTTAAATTTGCATCAGCAATGTATGAGTGAACCAGTTTCTCTACACCATCGCCACTATTTAGTGTTATTATTTTTTATTTTAGCCATTCTGATAGGTGTGTGTGATATCACACTATGGTTTTAATTTGCCCTTCCCTTAATAGCGAATGATGTTAAACATCTTTTCATGTGCTGATTTGCCAATCTGTTTCTCCTCCTCAGTGATATGTCTGCATGTCTTTTACCCATTTTCTAATGGGGTTACTTGCTTTATTACAGTTGGGTTTTGAAAGTTCTTTATAAATTCTAGATACAAGCTCTTTGTCAAGTATATGGTTTGCAAATATTTTCTCCTAGTCTGTAGTTTGTCTTTTTACTCTCTAAACAGAGTCTTTGGCAGAACAAACGTTTTAAATTATGATGAGGTCAAATTTATCAATTTTTCCTTTTATGGGTGTACTTTTGGTGTCAACTCTCCGTAACCATTTTTATTACTTCTTTATTTTGAATTTTTAATAAGAATTTTATTTCTTAAAAAGAAATATGTGCAAATGGTAAAAATAAAATTCAAGCAGTCTAGGAAGGTATAAAATCAACACTGTATGTATTTTCAAAGAGCAGCTACAAATTATTTTTAAAATCAAACAGCAGCAAGTTTTACAAACTGAGAAAAATTAGAAAAGATAAATGGGTTTATAATAGTGACTATAATCAAGTATTTTATTAGAGACTATTGCAGATGATCTATTTCTTTCCACTTCAATAAGATTCATGTTTAACTTATGAAAGACGATAGCTCGTGTTGCATTCAATTTATTCATTTATTTGTTCAACCAAAATTTTGAACAAATACTGTATGCTTGCCATAACCTGTCACTTACTTTCATTCAAAAATCCTACTGATCCAGTTTACATTGATTCTTAAAACCATGGTATTTCTATATTGTACAACAGGTCCCCAGAAAATGTACAGTTATAAACTATCAGTTTTGTTCCAAATCAGTTTTTAATTTACTAAAAATAAATGAATGATATCTGTTTTATAGCAGAAAAAGTTCAGTAGTAGGTGTCAAATAATAGAACAATTTATGAGAAAAATAATTCCTATACTAGGTATTTAATGAACTGTTAAAATGTAAAAGTTCTTAACAGCACCAAACAATTTAATTAAGGCAAAGGTGAGAAGATAACGATGGCTTCCAGAAACGCCTAATGATGTTAATCAGACAATGGAATGAAACATAAAATTGAGTACAGATGAACATAAAGTAATATACATTGGCAGGAATTTTAAGTTATTTGTAGACACATATGGGTTCTAGTCGTATAACTCAAGAACAGAGACATTGTTATGAATATATCGACAAAATAAGACTACTGAATTCAAATTAGTATTCTTATCAACCAAGCACTACCTACGTTCACCAAGATTCAGTGACATTAAACATGTTTTTGAAAATAAGTAAAATAATGTCATTAAATAGATTTAATAATATGTTTTCTAGTAATCTCAAACTTTTTTCAAATAAATTTATTTTGTAAAGGAAAAGAAGAAAAGGAGTATCTGCAATGACTGGAAAAATAATACGTAAATCTGGCAACTGTAGAGTGGACACATTTAACCATATAGCCTAGAAAAACAGAGAAACCCAATCTAGTCCACAGAAAGATGAGAAATATAGAAAGAAAGTATTGCCTGGGTTGCTAAAGCTTATAAATTCCTCATTCCTAAATTTTGTTTGTATTCTTGCCCTTGAGTTTTATCCTATGTCCTTGTATCTTTATAATAAATTCCTTATTTTTCTCATTTTAAACATACAACCAGCCATGATGAAATAGTAGGTACTAGGTTTACCCTGCATACTTAAAACTACCGTGTTTCCCCGAAAATAAGACCTAGCCAGACAATGAGCTCTAATGTGTCTTTTGGAGCAAAAATTAATATAAGACCCAACAATATTATATTACATTACATTATATTATATTATGTTATATATTATATTATATTATATTATATTATATTATATTATATTATAACCGCTCTTAAATTATAGTAAAATAAGACCGGGTCTTATATTAATTTTTGCTCCAAAAGACATTACAGCTGATTGTTCGGCTAGGTCTTATTTTCGGGGAAACGTGGTAGAAAGCTAGATAAAAAAGATAGAATGAAATGGACATCGAACAATAGGAAGCACTGGACTGTGATCCCTGAGAGAGTAGAAACAAATGATTTGATTCCTATAAGTGTCTGAGCTCACTGCTTGAAGAGATTTTCTAATTCCACAGTACAAAAAGAGACAAAATTCGGAGTATGGGGAGGCAAGAGTGGTTATAATTTCGAGAGCAAAGTACCAAAGAGAATAGGATGTTGCTACTAAGAGAAAAAAAACTGCAGAAAGATTCTCTTTGAGTCCTAGGCTTGGTACTGGTCTGCACATGAGTGTGAGGCCAAGAGAAGAACCATCAGAAAGGAAGAGGCAGGGCAATGCTTGAAGGCTCAATCGGTCCATAAATAGATTTTATTGTTAAAAGCCAGAGTAGGAAAACCTTCAAAATATGAGACATGGGACAGAGTCCTTAGAAGTGTATTACCTCTGATAGCAAATTAGCCTAGACTAAAGGATGTCTAGACACTTTCTAACAAATCATGAAAGGAAACTCCAAAGGATAAAATTGAATCCAAGTAACTTAACTTTATCCCAGAACCATGTTCTCAAATATTCAAAGCATTACACCCCAAGTAATCCAGAAAACAACCACTTAAAATTCATACTGCTAGCATACAATAAAGATTACCAAGTATGCAAAGAAAATATGCCCCAAACCAAAAGAAATATCAATTATGAGAAACATACTCAAAAATTACATGGAGAATAGAATTAGTAAAAAAAAAAAAAAAAAAAAAGTAAAAAAGTAATGTTAAAATAAACGTATTCCTGAACTTCTAGGTATATGAAATAAAAATTACACCAAATAATATTAAGAACAGAATAAGCTTTATAGAAGAAACAGTCAGTGAATTTATAAACACAGCAATATGTTCATTGGTACACAAAATGAAACACACAAAGAAATTTAAAAAGCATTTTGAAAAATAACAAGCCTAAGAAAAGGATAATTAAAATCTCAGAAAGCTGGGGGGACAAAAAATATTTAAAGTAATAATGGCTGAAAATATTCCAAATTTGATAAAACGAAAATTCACAAATCCAAGAAGTTCAACAAAACTCAAGCAGAAGAAACAAAAACAAAACTACACAAAGGCATTTCATAATCAAATTAATGTAACCTAAGGGGTGGAAAAGTGTATCTTAAAAGCAGGCAGGGGGAAAAACAGGCATAAGTACATAGGGAAAAAAATGTAGTATACTTGTCATAATAAACCATACAAGGCAGAAAACAGTGGAACAACATCTTCAAAGTGCAATAAGAAAATAGCTGTCAACGTAAAATTCTATGTCAACCTAGAATTATATACCCAGAAAAGAGATCTTCTAAAATGAGGATGAAATAAAGATTTATTCAGGCTTATAAAAGATAAGAGAATTCATGCCCTGCAGACTAGAACTACATAAAAAACTAAAGGAAGGTCTTCAGGCAGAAGGAAAATAAACCTAGATGGAAATGTAGATCTACACAAAGAAATGAAGATTACAGGAAAGGTAAGTATATGACAAAAATACAAAAGACACTTTTACATTGTTTATTTCAAAAATAGCACAAAGGCTGGAAGGGGCAAAATGGAAATACATGGTTTTATGTTTCTTACATCATATGAAAAATATTATATTATAATATTTGAAGGCAAACTGACAAATTAAATATATACAATAAAAACTCTATACCAACCATATAGAAAATAAAGAATTATAGCTAACATGTTAATAATGGAGATAAAATAGAATTATTTTTTTTTAAAAAGAATTAATCTGACAAAAAGTAACAGAGAAAAAAATAACAACAAAGAACAGATTGAACAAATAAAACCTAAAGAACAAGATGACATATTTAAATCTGACTATATTAATACTCATACAATACCGTGGTTCAGTGATGGAAATGTTCATATTTGACTGTGGTGATCGTTTCATGGCTGCATATATAAGTCAAAGAATGATCAAGTTGTATAATTTAAGTTCATCAAGTTGTGTAATTTAAATATGCAAAGTTCTTTGTGCTCCACTTATATCAATAAATTTGTAAAATAGATAACTGAAGAAGAAGAAAAAAGAAAATAATGCAGTTTAAAATAGGCTCAAATATATGAAGTACTTATAAATTTCCAAATATTCCAAGTCAAAGGCATACATTGTTAAATTACATGGAAAATAAATAATGCCAAACTTTACATTCTATGAAAGAAACCCCCTTGACACATTAAGACATAGATATGTTAAAAGTAAAAGGATATCAAGAAGAGATACTATGAAAACACTAGTCAAAAGAAAACAGAAGTGATTATACTAATATCAGACAAAGTAGACCACAGGACAATAAATAGTACCAGAGATAGAGTGGGTAAATTTATAAAGATAACAGGGTCAATTTTTCAAGAGGCATTAATTATCCTAAAAGTGTTTGTACTTAATATCGGAGATTCAAAGTACACGAAGCAAAAACTGATAAAACTAGAGACAGACAAATCTATAATTATAGTTAGAGAGTTCAATATTCCATTCTCAATGATTGATAAAAAATAAAATATCAGTATCGCTATATAACCTGGAACAAAAATATCAACCAACTTAATCAAGTATATATTTACAGAATACTCTCAAGCAATAGTAAAATGCATATTCTTTTCAAGTGCATATGAATCATTTAGGAAGCTAGGCCTTTTTGTGCCTTAACACAAGACTCAACAAAATGTAAAAAACTGCAAACATACACAGTATGTTCTCTGATCACCCCAATTTAAATTAGAAATAACATTTTAAAAATGATATCTGGAAAATCCTCAAATATTTTAAGCTAAATGACAAACAAGTAAGTAACTCCTAGGTCATAGAAAAATTAGAGTTAATTAAAAAATATTTTTAACTGTATGAAATATAGAAAGACAATATAAAAATATTTATGAAATGCTCATAAAGTAGTGCTTAAAGAAAACTTTATAGCATCAAATACTTATGTTAGGAGGGGAAAAAAGGAGGGGTTGGGGGGAAGATATCCAATCATGATCTAAGCTTCCACCTTAAGAAATTAAAAAAAGAAGAGAAAATTAAAGTGAAATAAGTAGAAGAAAGGATATAATAAAGGTCAGAGCAGAGGGCAATAAAATATGAAACAGGAAAACATTAGAGAAAATCAAGGAAATCAAAAGCTGCTTCTTTGAAAAGAACAATAAAATTGATAAACCTTTAGTCACACTGATCACAGGTAAAAAAAAAAAAGACACAAATTGCCAATATCATGAATGAGAAGCAGGAAATCACTGCTGATTCTATAGACATTAAAAGACTAATAAAGTAATTATCCAAACAACTATATGCCGAATAATTAGATAACTAAGATAAAATGAGCAAGTTCCCTGAATGACTTGAACTACCAAAACCAAGTAGAAATAGGTAAGCTATTTCCATATCTATTAGACAAATTGAATTTATAACTTTAAAATATTCTACAAAAAAAACCTCAAGCTCAGACAGCTTCGGTGGTGAACTCTATGAGACATGTAATGAGGAAATAAAACCAATTCTATAGAAACTCTTCCCAAAAGTAGAAGAGAATTATTTCTAATTCAATGAGACCGTCATTACCTTGATACAAAAGCCAGAAAAATAAATTATAAGAATGTTTATCCTTACCACTTTTATTTAGTATTGTAGTGGAGATCCTAACCAGGACAATCAGGCAAGAAAAATAAATAAAAGGCATACGAATTGAAAAAGAAGTAAAATTGTCTATATTTGCTGATATCATTATTATCTTTATGGAAAATGCTCAGGAATCTACAAAATAGCTATGGATCTAATAGGCGAGTGTTGCAATGCTGTAGGATACAAAGCAAAAGCAATGAATGGTATTTCTGTATACCAGCAAATTGCAATGATCAATTGCATTTCTATATACCAGCATTGAACAACCAGAATCTGAAATCAGAACAATACAATTAAGAAGTTCCTTAAAAAATTGAACATTCATATGCCATTCTATTACTAAGTATTTACCCAAGAGAAACAAAGGCACATATCCATACAGATATGCATACATAATGTTCATCACAGCTTTATCTGTTATCACCATAAACTAAAAACAACTCAATGTCTATCAGTGGGTGAAGACAGAAACAAATCCTGGTGTACCCATACAACAGAATACTACTCAGAAATAAAATGAAATCAATTCTTCATACATGTAACAACATGAAGGAATCCTGAAATCATTATGTTTTGTGAAAGAAGCCAAAAGAGAATAATATTAGATTATTCAATTTCCATAAAATTCTAGAGCATACAAACTAACTTATAACGATAGAGTGATTTTCTGGGGCTAGGGACGGAGGAAGGGGTCAACTGCAAAGAGCATGAGGAAATTTGGAAGGGTGATGAAAATGTTCTTTGTTTTGATTGCATTGATGGTTTTATGAGTGTATAAATAAGTCAGCGCTGATCAAATTGTACATATTACATATGTGCAGTTTGTTGTACTTCAATTATGCCTCAATAAATGTGTGAAAATAAATAACTGGAAAAAATAGAAAAATAAAATAATTCAATTTAAAATAGCATTTAAAACATAAAATATGAAAGGGATAAATTTAAAATATGAGACTTTTATACTGAAAACTACAAAACGTTATTAAAAATAGAAAAGATGCCTCCAATAAATATGTATATACTATGGTTATGCACACTTTGAAAGAATCCATTGTTAAAATGTCAATTCACCCCAATGAATATGGAAATGAGAAAGACTTAAAATGTCCACAACAATTTTGAAAATAAAGAACAAAGTTGCAGGACTTACACTACCTGATTTTAAGACTTACAATAAAACTACAGTAATCAAGATATTGGTATAAAAGTGGAATAAATGGATCAATGGAATTAAATAGAAGTCCAGAAATACACTCACACATATATTGTCTGTTGATATTTGATAAAGGTGCCAAAGCAATTCAATATGGAAAATTGTTTTCCAATGTGCTAGGACAATTGGAGTTTGAATATTCACATACAAAAAGAAAAAAGAAACCTTAGAACTCTAGACCCTTACCTCTATATCCAAAAATAAACATGAAATGGAGCATCAACCCAAATTTAAAAGCTAAAACTATAAGACTTCTAGAAGAAAACATACAGGAAAATTTTAGTCACGTTAGATCAGGCAAGATTTCCCAAAAAGACTCAAAACGTACAGACGAAAAAAATCGATAAATGATACTTCATCAAAATTAAAATTTTCTTCTTAAAAAGACAATGTTAAAAAATATATAAGAGCAAGCTTATATCTTACTCCAAACCTACAAAATCAGTATTTCCAGGGATGGGATTCCACAAGTCGTTTTGAACCATGACTAATAAGAATTACTGCCTTAAGCTCCCAAAAATAAAAACGTGAGAATTTCATTATACCACAGAGGGCCACTTCCATATAGGACCAAAGAAGAGCCATATGGAGAAACAGAAAATATATATTTTCTAAAGAAAATTAGAACTAGAAAAGAGAAGGCTAAGGGATCAATTAATACTGGCCTGCAAGTGTGTGAATGATCTCTATGCAGGGATCTGGATACAGATGCAGGAAATTTTAGAAAAATGAAAAATTGAAATATGAGAAATTTAGGCTAAAAGTAAAAACTAGTTCTCAATAGTCGTCTTCCAAACAAGGTCCTGGAATCTTCTCAATGTTCATTAAGACAAGTAATAATCACTCAGTAGGTAAAATAACCCTAACCACAAGAAACTCTAGAAAATTTAAATTTCTCTCCTAAGGGATTAGACTCAAGGGGGCCACTCTGTGAAGCTGACAATTGTGACAGCAAAGTCCATTTGCCAAGAAGTGCCCGTTCACAAGTTGTAGGTCACAAAAAATCCCTACACGAACACAATCTCTATACTTCTGTCCTCTTGCTAAGTTGTACTATGTTAATGTAATATTGAAAAACTACAATGCTATCATTTCCGCTTTGTTGTAAAGAGTAGTGAGTTAAGAAGGGAGATGAAGAAAAGTTTTTAAACTGTTTGAATCGATGTGTATCAGAAACAAGATCCTTTCAGGTCTCAAGAGTACATTCCACATCTGTCTGCTCTGACTGAATAACGGGTTTCAGACATAGGATAAAATCTAGATAATAACCAACCCCCAAAAACCAGTATATAGCAAGAATGAAATAGCTAAAGGTTTTACCTGTGTTGTATATCCTGAGTTTCCCCAAATGAATGTTGGAAATCAGGATGTATGTTCCTGAAGGAACATGACCAAGCAGATTATTTAAAAACAATAGTTTTATTATTACAGAAGTAATGCATGTTCATTTCAGAAAACAGTTACACACACAAAAAGATTCATAGTTCTACCAGCTGGAGGTAATTATGAGTACAATTAATATTTTATTTAGGTATCAACCACCTATGCACTGACATATCGATAGCACCAAAACGGAAGCAAGCAGTACATACTGTTTGGGATTTTGAGAATTTTATTCCCCTTTAATATACGGATGCTGCTGCTATTCCAGCTATCATGCAGGATGAGCTTCAGCAAGCCTTAATTAAACATGTGGTCCCAAGGAAATATAAGAGTAGCTTCCTAGCCAAAAAGAGTGCACTTCTACCAAACCTTTATGTTGAGCATTTGGTAACCTGATTTATCTAATTACAACCACCACAATTCAATTGTGTCTCCTCTTGCTTGTCACCTTGTAGTCAAAACAGGGAAATGCCATTTTTAATGGAAATGTCTTACTTTTGTTTTATCCCCAGCTTTCTTTATTGGAAATGACAATTTCCCACTTAGTTGCAAAATGGATATTAATTATCAGCAGAGAGCAAAGTATCAAATCTTACAGGCCTTACAGAAATTATTCAGATTCCTTCTCTACTTTCTCACGAGATTTTTGTCCCTAAACTGTACCAATAACACTCTTGTATCTAAAAAAAAAAAATACTATACAAACAGGAACTATTATTGTTGCTCATTCTTGCTGTCCTTTTTCCATGACCACAGGGAGCCAAATTAGTAATTATTGGATTTGTCATTGGAAACGTTGCCAACATGGAATTGGAAAGAGAAAACAAGCGAGCTTCCTAAGAAGACAGAGCACAAATCCTCGAATTAGCTCTAATAATTAAGGCAGCTTGTAAAGGGCTTCAATGACAGGATAAACTCATCTGTCCCTAGCACAGAACCCATATCAATTACCATGGGCCTGGGGAGGCTGAGGCACACAACAAAGAGAATCAAAATAGAGAGGCTGACAGTCCCGACAAAGCCTGACTCTGGTCAAAGGCAGTCTCTCCAAGTGTCATCTTTAAGCCAAGTGGTTCCGCATAAGTCTAAATTCCAATAGGGGGTTAATTCAAGACTGATTTGATTTTATTTCTGAATTAATGCTTTTTAAATCTGCTTTTATAATTTCTGCTTATCAAGGATTGCCCTTCTGGTATAAAAACTGAGCCAAGACTCAGTTATCAAATACAATGAAGGGTTCTGTTAATTAGATAGTTTATCTTTGATGAGTTGTTGACACTGAGATGATGTGTGTTAAATAATTTTAAAATATTCTGTGGGGCACTAACTTGGTGGCTCAAAGCATTGTTCTTCCATTTTTCAGATCCTGCTTTGAGTCCAACTGGAAACTCTTAGGAAAAATTAATCTGATGGTTATAACACATTTCTTAAATAAAGGATCATTCATATCCCAAAATTATACATTTGAGAGAATAAATCTTCTGGCACTCTTTATTAGGCTGCTCTAGACCACTCTAATTCAGCCTCCTTCACACGCTGGTTGGTCTTTAACTGCTCAGTACAGACTGCCAGGAAATTCATCATTGCTGTTATTAAACACAATTCTCAGGATTTGCTCTTTTCATAGTGTTTCTTTTAAAAGGTTTTTCTTTTTTGTTTGTTTGTTTGTTTTTGTTTTGGTGTGTGTGTGTGTGTGTGTGCGATTTTTCCTCTGGCTTCTATTTCTACCTTCAAATCAGGCAACCAGGAGAAATCTCAGAAACTGATTTATTTTTTATTTTTTCCCATGTAGGTAAATTAAAGCTCCAGCTGTTAAGGGTTTTTTTCTGTCTGTCAAGTTTTTCTAGTTATAGTCTGTGACAACAGAGGCCAAGAACAGTCCACAGGGAATGGTTGGAAGCCTTAGAACAAGCTGGTATCTTTGTATTTTCTAGAGGAAAAATATTGGACACCAGTCTTTAACATCAGGAAAGCTGCTAATTAATTAACCCGTAATTGTTAAAACCACAAATCATTCTTTATTATCTCTGGAATTCCATTTTAATCTCCCTTTTAAATATCAATTTTATTTACAATTTATTTCTTTAAATTTTTATCATTTTCTTTCCTCGTTAATTCTCTTAAGACACATGGTTGATTAGAGTAACTGTTTCATGGAATCCAGAGTCCTAAATATTCTTATTTTTTTTATTTTAATTAATAGCCATAATGTGTTCAACCAGTATGTACATGACTTAGAAAAAGAGATGGCTCTTCCAAGGTAGTAAAGCTGCCGAAAAATCTCTAAAGAATCCTGAGTTCCTATCCTACTGTGGCCTCAACGAAGTTGATGCCTTAGGCCTTGGTTTTTTACATTTGTAAAATAAGGAGATTAGAATACATAAATATCCATTCCAGTCCTAGTATTCTGTGATCATTCATCAGAGAAACTCACTGTCGTGAAAGAATAAAAATGAAGTTCAAGTGGGAAAATACTTGGCACGCAGCCATTCTAAACTGGTTTTGTTCAGTTTCTCCTAAGGAAGTTTTAGAAAAAAATGAAATTATCAACAAAGAAAGAAGAACATTAGGTATCAGGTAATGAAAGAACAATGAAACAGGGAAGGAGTGGGGACCTGGTTCTATAGACGGTGGTGCAACTTAGTAACCATGACTAAGTTATGGAATTGAAATTTCTGAGGCCAAAGATTGGATTCAAAATTGAAGAAGTTTGAGTTTACAATCTCTTCGGTCCTCCCAGTACAAAAATTCTACGTCTCTATAAAATGGCCCAAAAGCCATGGAGGAGGACACCTGGAAATGTTCTAACGTGAGCTCTGCTTGTTTGCTCCTGGCTGGAAAATGTTCAAAAAATATGCTGTCCCAGACCATCAACTCAGAAGTAAAACGTTCCCTTGGGGACCCTAAGCAAATGCTGCAGCAAAGGTGAACTTTCTGAATCTGTAGCTTCTTAGTTATCACGATGTCAATCTCCCTTGTGTCCAGCCCTCGAGTTAAGGATTATAAAGGAAGTTGTTCCATGTATTTTTTTTTGTACTATTTCTTAACTTCTCCTGTCCACTTCTGTACCCAGAATATAGCGGAAATAGCTAACAAAAATTAAAACACTCATAAACATATAAATCCTAGTGGTACATCTCAGGACTATTAGACTATGTGAAGTATTTGCTGTCTTTCTGCAAACCCTTCTAGACATTCTATAATACTGAATTTGGCAAAGCAGCTATATCACCTGCAAGCTTGCAATACTCATGCATCCAGCCTTTTAGAAGAAATATTATCATTAATATGTTTCAAGTTCTATTCCAGAAAAGAAATCTGTAAGAACCAAGTCTCAAAGAGGGGGAAAAATGCAAAAATAAAGGTAGTAGGAAGGATAGTATCCAGAATTTAATGATTTACCAAGTGAAAAATATAAAAGGTGGTGGGATATTTTTCTCCTGAAACATCAAGTACTGGACACTGCCCAAGGTTAAGACTGCAAAAGCAGATGATATAATCATCCACTTCAGACAGTCGATTCTTCTGCTTCTTTTCTGCTTGTCTCCTTGGAACCTAGCCAGAAGCTTTCACTTTTCTTAAGGTCACTGACCCTTCTGCTAGTCTGAGACCTCCAGTTTTTTTTTTTTTTTTGCAAGCCCTACTTAGCATAAACAGCATATTCCAAAGCCCATGCTCTGAACCACAGTAGAGAAGACAGAGATCGCATTCCCCATTGGTTCATGCTCCAGATATGCTACCTGAGCCAAATCCCTTTAACCAACCCCTCCTACGTTTATGCTTTGATTTTCCTTTGATTGATAAAAGAATAATTGGCAACATTTGAATGTACTTAAATATTCATTAATGATTATAATCCATTATACTCAGGACATGGAACTCAGAGCTAAAGCTTTCTTTAATGAATAAATAAGAAAGCTGTACATTAAATTTTTATCCAGAGAGCTCTTGGGTAATAGCAAAAACTTAACTTCCCTTAGCTTTCCACACAACCATCCAATTTTTCAAATGGGAAATTGAAATAGGGATTAAGGGTATTTTATTAGGCTACAGTCCAGGTTCAGGGAATAATTTCTTCGCTCAACATAAATAATTCACTTTAAATCTCCCCAAACCAAAAAATTTCAAATGTGAATCTGTAAAATATACTCAGCACCCATCAAGTGTGGGAAAAATCTCAAAATATTCATGATTTGAAAATGTACCATAACCTATACTAGGATGTAATGCCTAGAAGACTACTCCCTCAAAATAGACTCTCATATTGTTTTCATGTTGAACTACTGTTTGGTACATGCATAGACTTAAGTGTATGTTGAACAGATAACGGATGGTTGGTGGTAGTCTTAAATAAGGTAGCAGCAAGAAGATAGAGAATTGAGCAAGAGGATGGTGTATAGCAATGTTATAAAGATAAAAAGGAAAGGGGTTTGTAATTGGGTGAAAAATATGTTGAAGAAGGGGGAACTTAGAGGGATTTTCTGGTTTCTGACTTAGGTAACCAGATGATGCCATTCCATAAGATAGGAAACATGGGGAAGGGGGAAGTAGGTGAATGTATGGGCAATGAGTTCTAGATTAGATGTGCTAAATCAAAAGATCTTGTGAATCTCAAGGAGCATTGATCAGTAAGAAATTGGAAATATAGATTTGAACTTAATAGACTTTTTGACTAATAGAATTTTTGAGTGGGAGGTCATCTTTATGTAAGTGATAACTAAAGTTATATCCATAAATGAAATTACTCTGGGAATCAGTATAGGACAGTATATCAATGTCCAGCAAATTTATATATAGGTGGAGGGAAGCCAGTATATGGTTGCTAAATTTTTACTTTTTTAAGGACATTAAAAGCATATATAAATAGCCATGTACTATCACTATTATTTCACAGAAGACATTTCAAGTTTTAAAAGTATGGATGACATAATCTTAAAATTAAGGATAATCCTTCCAATTAACCAATTAAAGTATATGAAAGTCCTTCATCGCAAAATGATTTTATCATGAAATGATGCCATTTGGAGACCAGCGTTTGGGAAACACCGGTATCTGGGAAAAGAGAAGATGAAGGATAGATGCCCAGAGAATGCTCATCTTTAAGTGTTCATCAGAAAAGAGGAACCCACAAAGGAGACTGCTTCTAATGAAGAAGAAAATAAAGCCAGAGAAGTGTAGTATCCTAGAAGCCAAGAAAGAAAATACTTAAGGAAGGAGTATATGGTCAACAGTTCATATACCCCAGAAAGACCCAATGGATTTAATAACGAAGTGGTTACTGATGCCCTAAATAAGAATAGTTTCACACAAAAACACATTATATGAGGACTTTGTCTCAGGGCTGACTCAGGCCATACAACGTTTTGTCATGACGCCTAAATTCACGTCAGGAAGTGTTTGCTGAGCACTTAGTGTGCCCAAATCAATTTAATAGATCCTCCGAGAGATTAAAAGTTCAATAACACACTTCCTATCCTCAAAAAAAACAAAGTGTACTTTCAGAAGAGGTATAAGAAATGAGCATAATAATCTATGGAGTATACAAATGGCCTACAAGCACATGAAATAATGTTCAACATCATTAGTCTTTTGGGAAATGCAAATCAAAACCACAATGAGATACCACTTCACATTCACTAGGAAGACTAGAATTAAAACAGGAGGGAAGGAAGAAGGGAGGGAGGGAGGGTGTAACTAAAAGTGTTGGTGAGAATGTGGAGAAACTGGAGCCCTCAAACACTGTTGGTGGGAATATAAAGTGGTACAGCAGCTGTGGAAAACAGTTTGACAGTTTCTCAAAATGTTAAACACAGACTTACCATATGACCTAGCAATTATACTTCGAAGTATACTTGTATATCCAAGAGAACTGAAAACAGGTATTTAAGCAAAAACTTGCACATTAATGTTCATAGCAACATTATTCATAACAGCCAAAAAGTGGAAACAACCCAAATGTCCATCAATTGATAAAAGGATAAACAAAATGTGGTATAGCTATACAATGGAATATTACTCAGCCATTTAAAACTGTTGATACTTGCTACAATATGGATGAACCTTAAAAACACTATGCTAAGTGAAAGAATGCCACATATTATGATGATTCTGTTTATATGAAATCTTCACAGTAGGAAAAATCCATAGAGACAGGAAGTGTATTAGCAGTTGCCAAGGGCTATGGGGGTGGGGGAATGGAGAGTGACAGCTTAGCAACTGTAGGAATTTCTTTGTAGGGAGGAAGTGATAATAAATGTTCTAGAATTTGACAGTGGTAATGATTGTACAACATTGTAAATGTACTAAAAGTCACTACATTGTACACTTCAAAATTGTTAAAATGGTCAATTTTATGTTATGTGAATTTTACCCTAAAAAAAAAGTCTATGGCCTACCATGTGACAAGTCACATGAGCCATAAGAGAGTGACCAACCACTGTAAGAATATAAAGGAGGATAGAGTAATAAGAACACTAATGAAAGTGATTGTGTTTGAGCTGGAGCTTAAGGACTGGCTAGGATTTGAAATACAGAGATGGATACAAGAGGAAGAATAGCAGTAGAAGCAGAAAAAACACTTTCAGTAGGACAAAAAAGGCAGTAAAGTGTAGGTCGTGCTCAGAGAGCAGTTAACAACCCTGTTTGCAGTCATAGGATAGGTCAAAGTTAGCAGTGAGGAAAAAAATTGGGTCCCATGTAGTTTGGAAAATCAGGTATTCCTCTTTCTTCCTACAAGGCACCTTTCCTCTTGGCAGTAAAGAGTGATAGCACTTTCTTTGAAGCAGGTCTTTGAAATGATTCCCACAGTAAAGAGTTAAACCAAGAGTTCTTTCTATGCTCTTCCTTCCATATTGCTTTTTTATCTTGAGTAGATTTAGAATAAACAAGACAGTTGTGAAAAATTCTTGATGCAGTGAAGAAACAAGGGTTTGTCTACCCACACAGGTCCTTTGCTGGGTATAAAATTCTTAAACATTGACAAGCAGCATGAGCCTCCCTGCTTTGTTAGTTACAAAACCCCAAACAGCCACAAGTTACCAGAGTGGTTATTTTCCTTTCAATTATTTCAGAATATAAATAGGCCATGATATTTCAACCATCTACTTCATACATCTATTTCCTCACAGCAGAGGACATAAACACCCAAAGTCCCCCAAAACATCGTGAAGGAAATATAAGATTTCAGACCTGCAAGCTTATGAGATGTAGAGGATGGAAATTTAGCTGCTAGTCGGAAATATTTCATCAGCACACATGGCACACACCACGCTGAATGTTGCTGGAGGTCTTTAACCTTCAGCTGCTCTTTCTCCCTTAGAGCCTTTGTCAAATCTTTGGTATCTCATCCCGCATCTCGAACGATCTGCATCTCATTACAGTCATTGTCACTACATAGCTATAAAAAATCTACATGAGTATAGACTGATTTGCACTTTGGATTTATATAAACAGCATTATACCTCTATGGCAGACAGACTCTCAGGTGGCCCCAAATTATTGTTGCCTCCTGGTATTTACATCTTCTCCCCTAAAGTCTGGACAGGCCCTGTGACTTCCTTCTAATCAATGAAATATGGCAAAGGTAATGGGACATGTATGTGATTACATACTAGTATGGAACTCAACTTGGTGAAGTCTCTCTCTGTTGCTGGTTTTAAAGAAATAAGCTGCTATGCATCCTACAGCTCCTAGGAAGTTAATCCACCAGCAACCTAGGGAGCATGGAAATAGATCCTTCCCCTTTTGAGCCTCTGGTGAGACCCTACTCCTATCCAACACCTTGATTGCAGCCTCATGAGAACCTAAACAGAGGACCCAGCTGAACCATGTTCAGACTCTCACCCCACAGAAACTGTGGGTGATAAATGTGTGTTGCTTTAAACTGTTAAGTTTGTAGTAATTTGTTATGTAGTGATAGATAAATAATGTGATCTCCAAGAAGTACACTGTTTAAAACAGATAAGGAAAATCAGTTATATAAATAACAAAAACATGAAATTAAGTAAGTATAGCTGTGTGCTTTTTCACCCTCTCGTCAGTGAATAAAGAAATAACATGAAACTTGTTGCTTTACGTATTACCAACTAGAGAGGTTAGGCTTATAAGTTCTCAGTGTTAGGGACCCAAATAAGAGGAGCGTAACATCATGACAAACAACCAGGTAATTTCAGTAGTATTAGGAAAGTTCCAACGGCCCCAATCCTCCTCAATTCAGTAACAGGGATATAGGCCCTTCACCACGTTAGCCTAAGACTTTCGGCTCTAGGCATATCTATATCTTCCTCAGAAGGAAGATATTTTAAACTATTATCAATCATTTTCACAAACTGAGAATGAAATGTTATGAGTGGGGAAGAGCAAGAGAGCCTGTTGCTCAGGCTAGCTCTGTCCTCTTAAGTCTCTGCCCTTCACCCAGCAAAGCTTTCAAAGACCCACATAAATGCAACACCCACAAGAACGCTTCAGGTTTTCAGACCTGGATATTGAATCATTCATTTCAACAGCCAGTGCATTTCCTGTCCTCTCCCTTCCACATTGTGTTTCCCTGGTTAACGTCTCTGCCTTATTCTTCTAGATATATTGATTGACTACTTTCCAATTCCCCCACCTCCAAGCTGGCTCCATTGTTGCTTTTATCTTTCCTACCATTGATTCTGATAGTCCAAGGATAAGTTTCTAGATAACATCTCCTAAGACTTACCCTGGCAACAGCAAAGTACTCTTTTAGCCAACATCTCATCTGGGCAAAGTTAGTCCCTACAAACAAGATGCAGATATAGGCACCCAAAGAGAGAGGTAAATAGTTCTCAGGAATGAGAAGAAAAGACCATGAAACAATTTTATCTAATACAGAATTTTGTGTAATTCTGAGGGGTTGTCATTAAGTTATCTATACAAACAGATATTTAGACTTACTTGAACTTGGTCTGATTCCTCTCCACTGTCCAGGACTCAACAGTAATATCTGGGGAAAATAATGACAATAAAAAATTTTCTCTTCCTCCTAATTTCTTTCAATATTTATTAAATAACTGTTATACGCAAGACACTTTGAAAAGTACTTTTAGTGATCCCAAAATGAATAAATTATGTCCCTTCTGCTGGGTTGCAGGAGGGGAGAACATAATTTAAATAAATATAATGCAAAGCAGAAAATCAGTGCTATAATAGAGGCACAAAGTGATAGAATGGAAAGATTCCGTAAGATTGGTGTAATCAGGAAAGTGTTTGGGGAAGAATAAGTTAAAGTAATTGGCCTGTGATCCATTCCTTCCTCAGGTATCATGGGGATGCTTCCAGAAAAAGAAAGACTGCGTGCCTCAGTGTAATATTCTTACAAATATAATAACTAGAATTCCAGACAAATAGACTGATTATGTAAGATGTCTCTTTTAGAATTGCTTAGAGTAAAGAAGCCTACAACCTATGTATTTGCAATGCATGGTTCCATGGATATGTGACATAAGCTATACAACTGTCTGAAGCATGAAATGGAGATGTTTCCTAACTTAAATGCTCCCCAATATGTGAAGCAAACCTCATTAGAGACCTCATCCATTATTCTGGGCTGGAGGGCACAATGATGGGAAATCTCGTGGGATGTTTCAGCCTTCTCTGTGCCCTGCATGTGCCTTTTGAGTGTTTATATTCTCGAAATGAGTTGGAAAGTTTGATACTGGCTAAGATCTCTGATTAGTGTAGGTCTGATTTGACACTCTGATCCTTGCTCTTAGCTCAGTCTTCACCGTGGAGGTGGAATTTGAAATGAGCTTTGAGAGGTATTTAGGACGTTAAAAGGCAGAAATGAGGCAGCTGACATTCTAAGCAGGAAAAAAAAAAAAAAAAAAAACACAACAGGTACACAGATAAGAAAGTACAAAAATTAGAAAGTTAAAAAATAAAAACTAGAAAGTTAATATTAAAACACAGAACATAGAACATTTGGGCCATAATACGCATCCTAGTTTGGCTAGAGTATACGACACATATATCAAAGGGAACAGTCATGGATGATAAAACTTGAAAAGTAAGTTGAAGGCTTTGAATTCCAGGATGACTACCTTATACTTAATTCTGTAGGACATGAGGAGCCACTGAAGGTTCTTTGTGAAGAGAATAATAGAATCACAACAGAGCTTCAGATAGATTTTCCCAGCAGCTCTGTGCACGTTGCTTTGGAGCAGAGAGAAATTACCAGATTGAAGCATGAAATGGCTTAGCTGAATGATTCTCAAATGAGGTCCATGAAATCAAGTGAATCTACTGGCATGATCTGAGTTCTCTTTGAGGATTTTGTTGTGGTGCTGTTATATTCTTGTTTCATTTTTCCTTTTAAAAATAGTACATATTCATTGTGATGATTTTTTTTTTTTGAGATCTGGTGGTGAAATACCACTCTTCTGTTCAGCTTTTCTATTTAATTATTTATTTTAAAATTTGTATTGGGGAAAGGGAACAGGACTTTATTGGAGAACAGTGTGTACTTCCAGGACTGTTTTTTCCAAGTCAAGTTGTTGTCCTTTCAATCTTAGTTGTGGAGGGTGCCTTTCAGCTTCAAGTTGTTGTCCTCTCAGTCTTAGTTGTGGAGGGCACAGCTCAGCTCCAGGTCCAGTTGCCATTGCTAGTTGCAGGGGGTGCAGCCCACCATCCCTTGCAGGTGTCGAACCAGCAATCTTGTGGTTGAGAGGACGCACTCCAACCAACTGAACCATCCTGGAGGCAGCTCAACTCAAGGTGCCGTGTTCAATCTTAGTTGCAGGGGGCGGAGCCCACCATCCCTTGTGGGACTCAAGGAGTTGAACCGGCAACCTTGTGGTTGAGAGCCCACTGGCCCATGTGGGAATCAAACCGGCAGCCTTCGGAGTTAGGAGCATGGAGCTCCAACCTCCTGAGCAACCTGGCTGGCCCGTGATGATAATTTTTAAATGCAATTCAGGACCAGTTGAAGACCACATTATAACTGAATATTGCTGCAAATTTCAATGCTTATGCTTTTCTTCTGTTTATCATTGTGTTGGCACTAATTACAATTTAAATTATCATGGACTAATAAGGAAAAAACAAAGGGGATTTCAAATGTAAATTTGTATTTACGCCATGGGAAAGGCAAACTTCTTTTACGCATTGAATTAAAAAAAAAAAAAGTTATGAGAGAACTGTGTTATCATAAAGTACCCAGAAGTACATATTAAACTCCAAAGAATTTGAATGATTGTGTTCCTTTGCCTTTCCAGACTACTCTCTCTAACCTCTCCATTCTGTTCCGTGCCCATAATCTTCATCAGGGGGCTTCCTTGCCCTCTGGCTTCTGATTGGGTTCAGGAAATGGGAGTTGGTAGCAGGAGGTTGAAGAGTAAAGAAGAGTTAAGGTCAGGATATTTATTGTGGTGGCTTCATCCCTGCTGGGTTCCTACCAGGTGATTATATCCCTCTAACAAAGAGTACAACTTCTGTGAGTTGTTACTGCACCCACGCTCTCCAGGATCTATTACTCTTTCATCTGCTTCTACAGTCTTATGGGTGATCATGGCTCTTCACTATTGCTATACTCAACCCTCCTTAGTTTCTTCTAAGCCTGTCTGCACCTTTGTGTATGTTTCCTTTACTGAATCCTCTTTAAATACTCCTGAAATAAATGCCTTTCATTTTCTGTCATGATCTGTGATACAATGAATCTCAATGGCCATTACTATGTTTCTATTACAAGCATCAATTTGGTTTCAGCAAAGCAACATCGTCTGTCATATTAAAATAAATGTTACTCTGAATCTTACTGGTTTTATAGTTTCATTTGCATTTATTAATTTCTTTTTGTTTATAATTTTATCTGAGCTCTAATCATAAGGAGCATATATCTAGTTTTACATTTGCATGTATTTAAGTAAATTAATAAATAATAATAATAATGTCAATCAACATTAAGGAGGTTCTTGAACTTTTTCTGTTTCAAAAAAAAGCCATATAGCATTCAAATTTGAGGATCACTAGCCTAGTTTATGGCTTCCAACCCAGCTTCCAAAACATCTCTAAAAAGCATCATAAAAGTTGCCAGAGTGTGAAATGGAAAATTGATAGTGAATGCATACCAAAAGCTAAGAACTTCATAAAGTTCACTATAACTCTAGAAACCATGGCTGAAAACAATTGCACATTCTCCCACCTCTTACAGAGTTCTGAGAAAGCTTACATGAACAATTATGGCTTTTCACGAATGCCAATCTTTAAGCTCTAGATTGGAAAATTGCACTCCAAAAGTCTTCTTAGTTAAGCTAGTAAAGTAAATTCATGACATGACATATCCCTCTACTCCACACATACAGCAAGTATGAAAAGGAAATAAGACACACAACCATATAAAAAAACAAAAGATAAGCATCACTGTGGACAAGAATTCACAGTGGTAAGTGGGGCTGAGATTCCTGGCTTGCTAGAAAACATTAGGAGGAGAAAAAAGGCTCAGGGGTGATAAATTCACCCCTATTTCCAAGTAGGTAGCTGTAGTTGGCTTTGATAAAATACAATTTTTGTGCATTGGTATGTTCCCTCCATCCCATTTATTTTAAGTGTTGGAAGACAATGGGGTGTGATCTGGTTTTCAATTAGAGTCTTTTTAAATGTTTTCTATTAGTCCAGGTGAGTGACGGTAGTTTAACTATTTGTAGAAGGTATGAATGTTTTTGAGATTGCAGAGAGGTGTTATATTTCTGATTTCTGGAGGAGAGAACATGGTATTTTTACCCTGTCCTCTCCGTGGACCACAAAATCTCACACACACACACACACACATGCACGCACGTGTGCATGCACAATGCACACACATAATTATAACAGGCTTTTACCTATTTTACTAGGTTGCTACAGCTCAAAAGCATTATAACAAACTGTATGAGACATTCCAATTGCTTCATAATGGCACCTTACTTGAAATTCAATTTGCCATCTGTAGGTGGTAAAGATGAAAAGAATCTGGTAGATTTCTGAATTCTGAATTAGCTTATGAGAAAATAAAATGTTCTATGGTCAGGAAAAGTGGGAGGTGCTATGCCATATCCACCATACTGAGCTTCAGTTATCACAATTGTTTTCAAACTTTAGATATTTGGGTCTTTTGCTCTGGCTGAACTGGTTTTGGTAACCAAGGAGTGAAAACTTCAGGAGAGTTAATTTGTAATTGGTGTTTGATAGTGGGACGAAGCTATTGTAATAAATTCATCTGCAGCTCATTATTGTAAAGCAGCAAATAAATCTGTTGCTTAGTGACACTGATCATACGACAGACAAGCAGAAGAATTTTATTGCAGAGAAAGTATTCATCATATAAAATTTCTTATAATAAGATTACTTTTTCATAGGCTTATTGAATGGAATAAGCTTTGTTATATAGAACAACTTTTACAATGTACTTGGATACAGTGACTATTTTTACTCTTTTTTCTATTATATTTTAAACCCAAATTTTATGAAATGAATGGTCAATTTCTTATAGCTCTCATCTGTGTCACAAGAAAAATGCAAAAAGTAATAAATTATTGAGTACATCAAAGGAACAGAGAATTCATGCAGTGACAATGTAAAACATATGGGAAATGTGGTTTCAAAGACCATGACTTACAAAAGTTTGGAATTTCTGGACTGATTTCTTGAAGTAGGAAAAAAAATCTAATTTCAGCAGATTTCTTTAGTAACATAGATTGTAACTGGATTTTTTAGAAACTGTAAAATTAATCATTGTTCTCAGAGCCATAGATGTGGCTTCCATTAGTTCTTACTACTTAAATTCAATACTTTTGGAAAACTAAAATTCCTAACCAAGTAGGAAGTGGGAAAATACCAGATTTCATTTACTATGAATCAACTCAAACCATTTTTACAAAATCGAGCTACTTGTAGCCTTCTGCCTACTGACTCCCAGTAAAAGAAGCATGAGTGAGATAATCAGTATTTATCCCTAATCAATAAGCTACTAATTTGTTGCCCCAAGGTATGGGGTGAGCAAAAGAACACAAGTAAGTCAGAAACTAGGAGAGAAGCCATGTTTGAGTACCAGAAGTTCAGCAAAGTTGTAACAAGCTATCACAAGACTGCAAAAAGGAAAAGTCAGGCATCCAAATGTTGTACCAAGTACAATACAAATTAGCAGAACAACACAAGGAGAGATTGATCCCGTAGTTTAGGGGTTTGTAGTCCATATTTTTTTATCTTCCTGTTATGATACAAACTGATCCCAGGGTAAAAATAGAAAAGAAATATAAAAATTTACATCCATGTAAAGTTAAATAGAAAACAAGACTGCAATTAAGTGCTAAGTAAATGATGATAACATATATAACCTGAGCCTATATAATTTTCAAGAAAGGTCAAATGTTTGTTCACTTGGACCATTTGAAACTTATGTTTAATTATGCTGTTTGGCTATTGTTTCTTGAAAGGTAGGCATCATGTAGCATAAACCAAAATTACAGTCAACAGATCATTTAGCTCTTGTCTTTCCAGAGTCAATGTACCATAGCAGCTACCATAGTTTGTCTAGCACATAATTTTTTTTACATTTTATTGAGTCTATTATATCCAATTATATGTTATTTTAAAGACAGTCTAGTAAAACTAAACATATAGTTCTAAATAAAGAATCATCATTAGCAGCTTTCACTGCAAAATGTGAGAACATGTTGATAATACATAGCAATTTCACCTGAGACAAGATTTTCTGTCTGTGTGTGATCAAAAGCAAAACAAGCTTACTGATATTAATATCGGTCATTTTTCTAAACCTGCCTTAAGCTATTTCTACCTCAAGCTTCCCATTTTCAAAGTCATTGGGTCTTAAGGGACATGTTGTATTTTAGACTACTATGTCAAATTGATCAATTTAAAAATATATCCATGATACACATCTCAAGCAAAATCCATTAAAAAAAAATGGACAGTGTTTGTTGAAATCTAGATAAATAACCCCTGTAGAATAATGTTTGGATTAAATTCAAAAGCATCCCAAAGACTTAGGTTTAGATGAAATTTTTCTAACTTTTAAAAGTTCATAAACAGGAATAAAAGAAAATCTCAATCTCTTTCTCTCTCTCTCTCTCTCTCTCTCTCTCTCCCCGCCCCACCCACCCCATGTTGATTCTAATTAGTATTTCCATTTTTAGCTGTGAAAAATTAATTGACTTGAAGTTGTACCATTGTCTTCTACTTCAAGGAATGATTCGAAATAGTAGTCTCCACATTATTTAACATTAGCCAATATTTGGGCATTTTACTAACGAGACAGAGGTTTTGTGACCTCGGGCCCTTTAATTTCCTGTGAGTTAACAAGTATACATAAATAGATTTGAAAAGGAAATACAAAATTCCTGCTGATTATCATGTGAGTGATGGTGCTAACTCCGGTAAAATGTAAAGTGAGTCAAGTTTGCTTTGGAAGCCCCGTCTCCCCATTGGCTGGATCACTCCAGTTCTCTTCACCTCAAACTCCCTTCTCCACACACAACAGTGACAATTTTAACCCAGCTAGAAGCAGATGTATACAAGGCGAGTATTTTCGAGAGAGAAAGGATTTTCATCACGTAGGACTTAATGATAGTAGCTCTGACAATAAAACATCTGTGTAACTGGGTTGGTTAAGATGCTTTGGTGATGCTTTCTAAAGCATTAAAATTATTGCCCTGATCTTTTTCAAAAAGCATTTCACCCAGACAACAAATAGTGACAGCACCAGTTGTATTCACTATTAAAGGGGCATCTTGTTTATTCCTCTGATTGTGTGAATTAACTACACTCAAAATATCATTTAATGATAATTCTCTGCTTTTAAATGATGTTAGACACTGAGTGCATTTAGATACTTCACATTCTAAATTTAAAGAAATGCCAGTACCATCATGCTATGCAAAAGGATGTTTCAGTCAGTGACGGGCGGCATATATGATGGTGGTCCCATAAGATTATAATGGAGCTGAATTTCCTGTAGGAAATGCCAGGATATGTGGTTCAGAAGGAATACCTTTTTCTCTGACAGGAGCATTATCTGTGGGGCTTGGCGGTAGCTTCCCTGTCGCTCACAGCACCTCAGGTTTGAGTGCACGGATTCCATCCCGGCCAGTCAGGCACTGGCCTGTTTCAGCACAGAGGAGCCTGTCCCCACAGTGCTGCGTACTCAGAGGGCACTACAGCTCTCCCAGAGCTGGCTTGATGGGCTTTGCAGTACATTGTTGTAAATTCTTTGTTGAGGGCCTAAGATGCGGTACAAGGACACAGGGCCACAGGAGCTCCCTTAACAAGTATTAAGGGCCACCGTCACTTCAGTAGGAGCTTTCTGTGGCCGTGTGGAGCCAGTCTGTCCCTGTACTTTGGAAAGATTTTCAGGCTGTGATGATGTAAAACATAGATAAGTTTTATTGCTTCCATCAATTCAATGGCGGACAGAGTCCTTTGTGGCAGAGAGGTCAATGGAACCAAACACCAATTTCCAAAGTCAAAATATTGAGTCCTCAGTTCTACACCCTCTTCATGTTCAACACTCTTATTTTTCATGAATACCACAAAGTTCCTTAATCCGCCCTCTGCTCCATCATGCAGTAGCCCAAACCGCATTGCCACGACAATCCCCTATGTTCGTTTCGCTCTCCATCTTTATTACTTATTCCTACTGATCCTCAGGCCACCTTTCACTCCCTCCTACAGTCACTGTTACGGTGATGTAGGCCTCAGCCAGCCAGTTTCTCCTCGATATTTCCAATCAATCCAGCCCACATCCCTGATCATGCAGCAGCATTGACAGCTTCGATGTTCTATTTCTGACCTTGTCAGAGGAAGCAGGGGGAGGGCTTGTGGGGCAGTGTTTATAAAGAGGACAGTAGTGGACAGTATGTCCTTGGCCTTCACATTCACTCACCACTGACTCACTGATTCACCCAGTGCAAGTTCCCGTCCTGCAAGCTCCATTCATGGTAAGTGCCCTCTGCAGGTGGACCATTTTTTATTTTATACCATATTCTTACTGTGCATGTTCTATGTTTACATATGTTTAAATACACAAATACTGACAATTGTGTGACAACTGCCTACAGTATTCCATACAGTAACATGCTGTATATGTTTATAGTCTTGGAGCAATAAGCTATACCATATAGTCTAGCCGTTTGGTGGGTTTGTGGAAGTGCATTCTGTACTGTTCGCACAATGATGAAATTGCCTGAAGACACATTTCCCCGAATACATCCCCATTGTTAAGCAACACATGACTCTTATTGGAGACAGTGTCTTCCCTCTAGTGCTTACAGAGACTATCAACATGTACCTCTATCTACCACCACCAATGTCACCACCACTACCCTGATCAATATAGGCTAAAGACTGAACATGGCAAATGGGACATTTTTTTGAGGGTGAAAAGGTGATAAAACTGAAAAGGCTATTGTTTTCCCAAAAAAGAAAAGAGATAGCACACTTCTTGCCAAAATAAAGACAGGAAGCCTGCAGAATTACTATCAATGACTGCTTGAACAGTCCTGTCCCCCACTACGTTGGCAACTGCTGATCATTTATTTTAAAGTTTCCAGGCTACTAAGCCAGCAGAATGTCTGATGTTGAGTATAGATAAAGGGCAAAATGAAGATGTTATGCGAAAGAAGTCAATGAAACAACCTACATTCCACTGTTATGTGGGGACCATGACCTATGATTTCCTACATAGACTCTGAGTAGTATGGCTGGGCTTGAGCTGTCTTGCTGGCATAAACCCACCCCCAAGGAGGTTGTCTACTAACTAAAAGTACTCCAGCCATAAGAAGTTGTAGGGTAGATGGCTTGTGAAAAGGGTTGAAGGAATAGATTAAAACCAACCTGGATCTCCCATTCCCAGGTGATGATGGAGGGGCATTCCTGGCGCCCTCCAAGAAACCAAAGGAGGATGATAGCCAGTCAACACTAGATGGATAATAGCCATGTTGAAGGGAAACATATAAGAAGCCATTATCCATCAGAGTAGAAGAACAGGATAAAGGGAAAAGAAATTAGTCATGTCTTAGTCAGTTTGGGCTACTATAACAGAATACAGACTGGGGGGATTAAAAACAAAAATTTATTTCTCATAGTTCTGGAGGCTAAGAAATCTGAGTTCAGGGTGTGAGCATGGTTGACAACTGGTGAGTACTCTTCCTGGTTTACAGACTGCCACCTTCTCACTATATCCTCGCATGGAGAAAAACAGACCTAGCTCTCTGATCTCTTCTTAGAAGAACACTAATCCCATCATGAAGACTCCATGCTCATGGCCTGCTATAAACCTAGCTACTTTTCAAAGGGTTAACTTCCAAAGGCTATCACAGTGGAGGTTTGGGTTTCAACATATACCTTTTGGCAGGCACAAACATAAAGTGCATTGCAAGTCTGAAATCTAACTGAAACTGGAGGGAAAATGGGAGAATTTTGAACTGAACGGAAATTGAAGTTGCAAAACACACAGTACTGAGTTTTAAAAAATGCGCAGAGGACCTGAATAGACATTTCTCCAAAGAGGACATACAGATGGCCCATAGATATATGAAAAGATGCTCAACATCACTAATCAATCATCAGAACAATGCGAATAAAAACAATGAGATATCACCTGACACCAGTTAGAATGGCTATCATCAACAAGCTAAATAGTAACAAGTCTTGGAGAGGCTGTGGAGAAAAGGGAACCCTCATATACTGTTGATAAGAATGCAGATTGGTGCAGAAGCTATGGAAGGCAGGGTGGAGGTTCCTCAAAAAAATTAAGAAGAGAATTACCATATGACCCAGCAATCCCTCTCCTGGTTATCTACCCAAAAAATCTGAAAACATTTATTCATAAAGACATATGTGCTCTGATGTTCACTGCAGCTTTATTTACGGTGGCCAAGACATGGAAACAAAAGTGTCCTTCGATAGATGATTGGATGAAGAAGTTGTGGTATATATACACAATGAAATATTATTTGGCAGTAAGAAAAGATGTAATAGTGCCATTTGTGACAACATGGATGGATCTCGAGATTATTATGCTAAGTGAAATAAGTCAGACAGAAAAAGTCGAGAACCATATGATTTCACTGATATGTAGGCTATAAAACTGAAAACAACAAAAGAACAAGACAAACAAATGAAGAAACAAAAACTCATAGACACAGACAATAGTTTAGTGGTTACCAGAGGGTAAGGGGAGGGTGGTGGTAGATGAGGGTAAGGGGGATCAAATATATGGTGATGGAAGGAGAACTGACTCTGGGTGGTGAACACACAATGGGATTTATAGATGATGTAATACAGAATTGTACACCTGAAATCTATGTAACTTTACTAACCAGTGTCATCCCAATAAACTTTAATTAAAAAAAGAAAAGAAAAAAGAAAAGGATGAGAGAACTGTCCTGATAACTGAAATTATTAGAAAGTCATAGAACTGGAAGTCGTACTTCAGCAAAAATTGGAGAGATCAGCACAGAACAGCATTATCAGACAAATAAATCTGATTCATGTTTATCCCTAACAAGTTGAGGTTCCTCGATAAACACATTACAAGTTTAAACATGCTTTTATCATATTAAAATAAATTTTAGAATAAAAATAAATCCCTGAAAATCATACCACACTCACACATTCATAGTATTTCATAAATTTATTTTCAGTGTTTGCCCATATATACCAGGGGTGCCAAAAAAATGTATACAAGTGGACACTTTGGTCAGCGTTGCTCAAGCAGTAGTTCGCCTTAATCAGAAGTGTCTGGACACTGATGATAAACACTCTGAGAACCTCTTGTAATAGCAGAAGTCAAACGTGACTTGTATTCTTCTTTTGTTAATGATATATATTGAGTATTACAATTTTAATAGTTTTTTTCCTTAAAACATGTATACATTTTTTAGCACCCTCTGTAGATACATATTTTACATAGCTATATATATCCATAGTGAAATTTAAATATTTTATTTTTTCCTATATCATATTCTAGCCTATTTCAGTCATCCATTATAAAAGATACATTGTATCCCATTGAATTGTTGTTTTATAATTTGTAACTATTGTGGTTTTTAAAATATCTGTTTCTAATTGTAGCTATTACAGAAAAGACAGCAATTACTCTCAGTTCATGTAGTTTTTATGAATTTACTGAGTATTTTTTAGGACCACAACAAACATTTCTCAAGGCTTTTGATATAATAAATCGATCAAATTTGTTTCAAATAGTTTTACAATGTAGCCAGCAATAGATACAGATACTGACTTACCCACAATCTCACCAGAATTACATAATATCATATTTTAAAGTTTTAAGTTGCTTAATAGATATAAAATGGGCCTTTATTTCTGTTTTAATCTGCATGTCTTGGATTCCTCCTGAAGGTGAACATTTGCCTTGTTTACTGGTTTTACTTTCTCCTGGACAAGTTGCCTTTTTGTAACCTTTGTCCATTTTACAATCTGGGATCTTGATGTCACTCTATGTATTTAAATGAACTTTTTATAGGTTGAAAAGAACAACTCTGTTCCACTTTAAAGCTAGTTAAACCTCGCTAGTTCTAACACTACCTTATGGCACGCATATGCATAAGCACAGACACACACATCCCCTAACTCTAAGGAGAGTCCTCATATTTAATTGTCTTTGCCTTCTAAATTATTCAGGAGCTCATGCCATTTGGGAGGAGAGGTTCATCATGAAGTATATGATTCCCATTCAAGTAATTACATCCTGCTAATTGGGGCTCTTCTTACGGCATTCCTGAGGGATAGGATTCTGAGACTGAGAGGCTTATTTTGGACAGTCAGGGACAATGTGCTCTATGTGTGGGCAAAGATATCCTTCTCTAACATTCCTTTTCCTTGACAGTTATTGAAAAAGATCCACTTACATTTATTCTACACATCCTCAGATCCCACCCCTAGGGCAGAAAGTTTGGGGATGTTACACAGTCCAAGTAAATGAAGACTATACACCCTTAGAAGAAGGCCTGCATGGGAGATACACGGATGGGGGTGAGTGGGTGTCCTAGAGCAAATAACAGGAGAGATGATGCCCCTTCAGAAAGATATCTCTTGTCCAGATATGCCGAGAGCCCAGATTCTGATTCTCTAAGGGCAAGGTCTTCCAGCAATGTGAGTAAAGGGAGGGTTGTATGCATTTCTGTGAAACCTTAGAATGTGAGTTTCTGCTTATATTATTAATGCATGAGGGTCCCTTAGAGCCCTTCTTGTAAAATCAAGGAAGTTGTTCTGGGATCTGTCGCTACACCCCTGAGCCTGGCTCCCATGCAGAAACAACACTGCTTCAATAAGAAGTCAATGAATAGTTCCCATAAGCCTTCTTCTTTGCCAAGAATGTTAAGCCTACAGGCAGAGAAGGAAAATTATAGGAGCAAGTGAGGGGGTGAGCAGTAAATACATGTGAAAGCTGTGTGGTGTATAGGTGAAGACAAATCGTCTCAAAGACTAGGAAGACTTTCTGGGTGCACATACAACGTCCATGAACACCTGTAACAACAGTCTCCATTGTTTCATGCATGAATGATTTATTCCATCCTCTCTTTCTAGTTTTCTTAAATTTACAAAGGATCAGTTTACATTATATCTTTCTGCCAAATATCTCCCTACATTATGTTAATAAAAGGTTTGTCCTAATGAAAAAATAACAAATCCAAGGAAAGGGTCAGAACCTTATTAAAATTGGAGCATCTCTAATTCCTGACTGCTATTAAATCACTCATATTTCTACGAGCAAAGAATCATGGAATTACATGATTCACATAGGGCATCTGCTAAAGGAATCATTCCATTGGCACCCTGTCAAGTATTAAAAAGAGGAAGACTATTATTACTTTTATATTACTTGGTAAATAAAAACAAGGTCCTACACATAGATAAGAAAGTCTACGGCCCACATGGGTAACTATTTAACTAAGGGTAAGTTTCCCCTATTCAAAAATCTCTCTCCTGGGCACTCCTTCAGTGGTTTCTGAAATTAGAGATTGACTTTTGGGCAATTATCCCATTAAACTTCTAGCAGCCCCCCCCCAATGGGACAATATAGGAAGACGCTGTCCCATTCACAATTTGATATGGATTTCTTTATAATACTCCTTCTCAGAGAGCTATTTAGAGAAAAATGGTTTTGAAAGGGGAAAAAAAGGAAGAAATTGATCTGGAAAAAAATAACACCCTAAGTTCAGGGCAGTACAAAGGCAATAACTTTTTTTTTTCTAAGCCACAAATGCAGGATGAAAATCCATCAGAAATTTTCACCTATTCGTTAAGCTATTTATGAAAACTACAATGCTGAATGAACTGTCGTGACAAAAATATCCACTTAAATTGTTGCCCCGTAGGACTCTTCTAGTCTGAACGTACTTCCGACTAGACTAGTTCTATGGGTGAAATGAGAGGAGACCTGCTCAGATTGTATGTTCTGACAGTCATTTCCTCACTTCAGCCCTGGGGCTGACACGGCTAGCTGTCTACCCAATATCTTTCCTCACTTCGTTTTGTCAATAGGACTGAATTTTGGAGATGCAGCAAACTGTCCAGGTAAAAACACTTCTTTTCCCAGTCTCCATGACATTGTAACCATGTGACACAGTCTACTCCATGAAAAATAAACAGAAATCTGCTGGGATTGATGGGAAAGCTGTCGTTTTCCTGATGTAGTCACCATCCATTCCTGACTACCTCTTTACTCCTTTATTTTCCCATTTTTTTGTAATGAAATAGTAGCATAAGACGTGGCAGCAAGCATCTTTCTTGAAATCATAAGATGCAGGCTTGAGGCCCAACGCTTACGAACTATGTCAGGCAATAAAGAAAAACAGAAAGAATTTAGGCTCCTAGTGGCATCTTTGAGCTACTACACCTACACTACACTGTCTATACCCAAAATTCTTGTTGCAGGAGACAAAGCACTGTCAGTTATGGCAACTCTGGCAGTTTTCTGTTGTGTGCAGCCAAATACATCCCCAAAGGCCCCCTTTGTCCTGTACCGACCATATGCAAATATCAGATCAGAACAGATATCAGTATGTCCTTTATTAAAACTTGCTTTAAGTTTTCTCCTCTGGATTTCTGAGCGTGCACACATAGAGATATAAACTCCACTATGATAAATATATCACCTGTTCAGAGCTGTGTTCTCTCTCTGACATGTCACAAAGCATTGATTTCTTCCCCCCATTCAACAAATATGTATTGAATATCTACTACAGTCTAGTCACAAGTGATACAACAGCGAACAAAATATAAAAAAATGTGTCCATTATTAGAGCTGATATCTAGTTTCCATAAAAAAAATCTTGTTTTCTCAGAAGCATGCTCCTTAATGTGGAGTGGCATTGACTGAATATTTCGGTTTTCAACTGGTGAGCCTACTATCAGATAGAACTCAAAACACTCTTTCTATATAGGTTTAAGAATAGTTTCTAAAGTGGACAATATCACTAAATTCATACTGAAACTTAAAAGCAGTGAATCCATGAATGAGAGCTGCAATATCCAAATTAAAAAAAAAAATCATGTCTGAGCAAAAATCTTTTAGACTTTTCTCCCTTTCACTGGCCTTAATCCTTATATTTGTCTGAATAATGCAGTGGGGGGAAGTGGAAAACAGCCCTGCCTGATGTTCAATAAAGTCTGTTTCTGTGTTAGACATTGCAAGGACCACTGGGTGAAGCAGCAAGCTTGCAAAAGATTTAACCAGCCAGGCTCCCAACGTCATGAGAGCTTAAATTATCTATTCGAAACTGCCAGTCACCTACTTCTTAAGACCAGCCATTAGACTTTTTATAGGTGGGGTTTCAGGAACATCTGATGGGTAGGAGCATCTTGAGACCTGCATTTTCTGTGCATTTAGATAGAAACTGATTTTTGCTTTGCCCTTTCCCCCATGGACACAGAACTTTTGGACTGGTCCTGAGTGCTCCCCTGGCTCTGTAATGCATGAGACTTTTATGGAAACAGGTGATTTGGGAAGAGTCACATGTACAATAACCCTGTGTAAATTATAAGCAACTAGAGTGGAACCCAAGCATACAGTAAGTCATTCATGAGTACAACTCAGAATGCTCAAGCCTGGATGCACTGTATTTCCCACCAGCTCGGCTTCCTGCTATGATTCAGATCTAATAGGATATGTGTGCTATTTGTCTTTGTATTGGCAATACGCTTATAATGAATCGTATGGCTTCCAGGAGCATACTAAGGATTGAGTGAATTAATTTTCCTGTTTGATGACACTAGCTTGTCCTATTCCAATGCAACATGTCAATGATGTCAGAATTGTGCTTGAGCATAAAATACGAGTATGTGCACTTACATTTGAATATAGGCCTATGGGTTCTTTTATACTAGATTATTAAATATGTGCACGCATATACATACACCTATGTATAAATATATAGTTTGTTCTTAGAGTGGCCCACTCAAATCCTGCACATTAATATATCTATATATGCCTCTGCTTTCCCAGAAGAACACATATTGATTCCAAAGGAAATTAATTTAGAGGTGAATTACGTGTTCATTCTCTAAAACTTCTTGCCTGAAAGTCTAGTAGTAAAATCCCGATCCTGCGTGACTTGGTCAGGTAGCCACACTTGAATAAGCATCCCAGTCATGTGTTCTTGAGGTAGCATGAGGTCATAAATATTCTTTAGAACATAATTCAAGTTTTGAAACAATTATAAAAAAATTCCATTTCTGATTTTTTTTTGAAGTGATGAAAACATATTATGTCCTCTAAAGGATTCTGTAGTAAGTTTGAAAGTGGGAGAGATGTTAAGGTTATGTGTGCCACCTTTCCCCACCCTTCACACAACATATACCTGGAGATCCACTCTTACTGTCAAGAGTATCTTTAAAAATTACAGGCATATGCACAATGACATAAAATCGATGGGGCACAGCAAAAGCTGTGGGACACAAGAAAAAAAATCGCAGCAATGCAGGCCTAAGGAAACAAGAAAAATCCCAAAGAAACAGTCTATCTTTACACCTAAGGGAACTGGAAAAAGAACAGCAAGCAAAGCCCAAAGTGGGTACAAGGAGAAGATAATACAGATCATAGTGCAAATAAATGAAATAGTCTTAAAAAATTACAGGCATGTGAGGTTGGGGGAAAAATTGAGAATAATTTACAAAGTCAAAATATAAAACAAAACAGTTAAAGAACTCACCATCACACTCAAGGTTGACATACACAAATAAACATTTTCAAGCCAAATTCCCTAAAAAAATAAGAATAAAAAAATACTCATAATTTAAAAAATACTAGCAACAATACCAGTTTTTTTCACATTTAACACACGATTGATAGATTAACAAATTTCGTGATTGACTTATCAGAAAATATCACCAGTCATTATAAAAGTTTGAAGTTACACAGTGGTCAAAATCAAGCCTTTACTATGGATTTTAAGTCTACCACTATGCAGGGACTTTAACCTTTTATAGAGTTACTTCCCTCAGTTTTTCTAATAAACCTGTTAAAATTTCATCTCGTGAAAATCTTCCAAAACGTGGCTGTATCATTCTTCCAGGAGTGTGGCAAGTCAGGCAGCAGCTCTGACATTAAAACTGTTGTTGGTGTTTCATCTTCTCTGTATCACTTACCCAAACTGGCCTGAAAGCTACTTGCCTGGAGCTAGGTCAGGGCAGAGAAGCTTTCAGAGCCAGCTCACCAAGGATGCTGCAAGCCGGATTCTGACCTTCCTTCTCCAGTAATAAGTGGGCTCCCTCTGCGCCACTTCCACACTTGTAAATATTTCAGTCACTAGGATCCCACAGGGGCAGGAAAAAAATCTGACTTTTGCCCCTTCTTTCTTCTCACAGCTTTTTTTCCTCGGGGGGAGGGGCGGGGGGATTTTTTTTTTTTTCCTTCAGATTTTGATGCTGAGAAAGGCAAGTGAGGCTTTAAAAACATGGTACTTTTCAACAAACAATAGGATATTACTTTCAGAAAGTTTACTCTCAACATTGCTAGTGATAATGTCAATGTTAAAGATAAAAATAAAAACGATTGCTTGGTGCTATAGGTCAGTGATTTCTAGACTTTCAAATTATATGAACCTGAAGACTAATCGACAATTAAAAAAAATTGGGAAATTGATATAGAGTTGCTAACTTCATTTTCCCACACAAGGTAATTTGAATAAACAATTACTATATTTACCATCTTTGTATAGTGAAAAGACAATTTGCTACCAAAGTTGTAGGAAGAATCCCTAAAATATAGTTTCTTACTAAACTGAATAAATTTGGCTTAATAAAATGCTCACTAAGCTTTGTGTTTGCCAACGCAATAAGAACATCACCAATTGGCACCAAGTGATACACATCCAAGATATAAGAATATACCCAACGAGTGGAAAGATGCTGTCTTTTCAGCTAGTGATGAATTTTCTAATCTTTTTAGAGTCAATATGGTATCAGTGTGTTGGGGCCTACAAAGAGTTTGATTAGAATCGTTCACCAACACTTGCTGCTCAGACACAGAAATGATTAGACTTTCAGTGACCTTCCAAATCCACTTGTTCAACACCTTTCCATAGATATAAAAACCAAGGCCCAGTGTGACCCAACTTCTAAATATCACATAACTTCCCTCAACTTCCCTCAAACGCAGGTGTCAGCTTACATCTGACAATAGCCATATGGTCACCTTTCAAATTTATAGTCAACACTTGAGTGTCTAACAGATATCAGAGATAGTTACATGTTATTTCAGGTATGCTTATTGTTCGGTTAACCTTTTTTGTTAATTAGCTAGCAGTCCCATTACACAGATAAGGAAACTAAAATTATTATATCATTAACCCAACCTCATCCTGCTGGGACATGGTGGAGTGGCCATTTAGTGAGATCTTCTCCAGCCAAGTGTTTTTTTATGCTTTACCGTACACTTAGCAGGTATTTGTTGAGCAGATCTGTGGGCCCAGTACTCTGGTTAATGCTACAACATTTGCCAACTTGATTGAGAATCTTAGTGCTTGTTCTTAGAAGAAAAGGGGGTCCCTTGAGCTACAGTTGTTCTCTTCTATTTATTAGAAGAGAGAGTGAAAAAGGCCCATTTTAGAGAAATCCAGTGTGCTGCATGTCTAGGAATACAGGAGAAGTCAGATTGGATATCCCCTCCAGACCTCAGCACCCTGGCTTGGAACCTCTTGATTGCAGGCCGTAATGATGGGTCCCTCACCCAGGTTTTGCATCATTTCCTGTCCCTAGTTGATTCGTTTGGTACTACGCCATGACATCTACTGTACTGTTGGAGGAAATTATGATGGATTTGGTCACTACATTTTCATATGCTTAAAAGAAGTGCCTCACTCTCCTCACCGTAGTGCCAGCCCTGTGTTTAAGTCTCACGTGCCATTTAGAACAAAGATCAAGAAACATATTTTGTACAGCACATTCCTTTAAAGTAGAGACTCATAAATTATTTAGTACTTGTTCTTGTCTTGGTTGGAAAGGCCGGGAGAAGGCAAAGTGTGCAATAGACAGTATTTGTCTTTAGCTGTATTGTCTTCTCTCTTTTTTTCAATACTTTTTCTCTGTATGTAACCCTCTTCTATGCCTACACCCTGGCCTAAAAGAAACTAGCCCTTTAATACTTCCTACTACACAACTTTCACAGCCCTTTCTAGAAAATGAGCAGATTGAAACTTGCATTCCTTCTTTGGCCTGAAATCAACTACAGGTCACCTGTCACAGAAGTAGAACGGATAAGCTATTTAGCACTCAAGTATGAGGACTACAAGAGGTAATTCATTAACGTGTTAACAGAAGCATTAGGTTATAATGGGGTATTTGGAGAAACAAGATATGAACATCTTCATTTAACTTTTAATAAACTCTTAAGTAAACGTTGTGGTTCTCAACTTTTCCACCATTAAGTAAAGATTTTATAAGCCATTATACTCCATGGCCCCCATGTATGAAATATTTTCTTTAACAAATTCATTTTAAGCATATTTGGCTTCCCATTTTATTACACATACACACCTATTAATCGAAACTTCCAAAAAAAAAAAAAAAAAAAACCCCAGAAACTTCCAGTTATCATGAACTAACCAGTATGCGACCTTAACTGAACTAAAATTCTAGGCAATGGCCAAAACATGTGTTTTTTTCCTAGAAATCCCTGACCTATAGCACCACATAATAATCTGTGCAGCCTTATTATGGATGGATAATTTCCTTTGACATTTTGGAATACTGACTATAAACTTGTGGGGATGCCTCATTCATATGACATCCCTGGAGCGAGCCCGGGTTTAGAATCACTGGTTGAACACTGGCTCAAAACATGAAAGTAAATAAACGGAGGCCCTTCCTAGATAAGCAAACAATTGTCTTCTTTCCGATAAAGATCGTCTTGGCTTTCGAGTACACAACATCTGCCTGGATTTCTCACATCCTCCGTGTTCCCTGGTCTGTCTATTGCTGTCCCGCTCCTCCTTTAGTGGCAGTAGCCACATGCCCATCAGCCCCCATCCTTACGGAGTGGGAGATTGGAGCAGTTTTCCTCCTGCTGATTAGCAGACTCTGTAAGAACATCCCTGTACTTGGCCTGTTTGGAGTGGGCTTGGATCTGGGAACAGGGGAAGAACTGGGGGCTACTAGGGAAGGGAGAGGCAGCTCTTCCCTCAGCTGACTGTCATTGGGCTCAAGCTGGGAGAGAAACCACAGCATTATTGTGACAGCCAGGAGTCCATTGTCCACTCCACTCCCACCTTCCCACCCCCCACACCCTCCTAGGTCACCCTGACAACTGGCTCTGAAAGTTGTTCTGACCAAATCATGATAATGAGTATTGGGGGGGCGGTGTAGGTAAGGGGGGATGTGGGAGGGAATGGAACCAACTTTTCTGAATTTGATATTGTATATTTCTTTCAACACATAAACAATCAGTATCTTGTCGATATAGTCAGCAGATCGATTACCTCCAGAAATACCCCTAGGTCTTTCCTCAAGACAGAGCCTCAGGTGCTGTTATCTTTTCTTAGGATAAGAAAGATATCTTTTCTTAGGATATCTTTTCTTAGCATAATTCAGTCACTTTCTGCCTAGCAGGAGGGTCTACCAGCTGCTCCCAGGGGAAACAAAACAAGAAGGCAGCAGAGGGATCAGACACTATCTCCAGGTAGGATCAGAATTGAGTTGAATTGTATGACACCCAGTTGGTGTTGCCGAGAATTGTTTGGTGTGGGGAAAAACCTCTACACATCTGCTGACCAGAAGTGTAAGAATGAAACGTTCTGTGTAAATAGACTGAACCCCCCCCCCACACACACACACACACACTCCAATACACACACACTTCAGAAGCCAGTCACAAGCCCAGGTTATCATCTGAGCTTCTGAATAACCAGCTATTGATCAAAGGTTTCAACAATGCCATCCTTGGGCTCGATTAATTGGCTGGAACAGATCACAGAACTCAGGAAAACACTTGTTTACATTTACCAGCTTATTAAAAGATACGATAAAGGATGCAGATAAACATCCAGATAAAGAGACACATAGGGTAAAGTCTGGGAGGGCCCCGAATGCAATAGATTCTATCCCTGTGGAGTTGGGGTCCGTCATCCTTCTGGTGAATCTGTCTGCCAACCTAGAAGGTCTCCAAATGCCATAAGTTTGGGATTTTATGGAGGCTTCCTCACAGAGGCATGATTAATTAACTGCATTTCCAGTCCCTCTCCCCTCTCTGGAGGATGAGGGATGAAGATGAAAATTCCAAGCTTCTAATCATGGCTTGGTCTTTCTGGTGGCCAGCCCCCGGGGAGCCACCCAGGGCCACACCCAGAGACACGTCAGTAGAGCTAAAGAAGCTTTTAGTGCTCTTATCACTTGGGAAATTACAAGGGTTTTAAGAGCTTTGTGCCAGGAACCAGGGCGGAGGCCAATATATGTATTTTTTGTATTATTTCACACAGAGTTTAAAATCGAGATATCAGCAGTATCTAAGGGAAAATCCATTTACTCACCTTTTCCAGCTCCTAGAGACTACGTGCATTTCTTGGCTCAGGGTCCCCTTCATCTTCAAAACCAGTAATGGGCAGTGGTCTTTCTCACATTGCATCTAACACTGACCCTTCTACCTTCCTCTTCAGTATTTAAGGATCCCTATGAGTACATTGAGCACACCTGGACAATCCACAGGACGCTCTCTCCAGGTCAAAGTCAGCTGATTAGCAACCATAATTCCATTGGCAACCTTACTTCCCCTTTGCCACCTAACCTAACATATTCTCGGGTTCCAGGGATTAGGATATGGTAATTTTTGGAGAGCCATTATTCTGCCGCCCACAAGAGTGTACTGACTGCATTCTGCTTTAGCTCTTTATGCTTACAGAACTCAAATAGAAAAGATCCAAATTTTACACTTTCATATATATGGGTAATTAATTAATGCCATTAGGATATTACTTCTGAAGTCCAGTTAGAAAGCATTTCTCACTTGTCAGCAGTTGCTGACAATTTTGGAAACTGATTAACCTTTCTAAGCAACAATCCCCTCATTTTAAATGAGAATCATAATATATAACTCATGTGGTGAGAATTAAATGAGCGAATTTATGTAAAGAATTTAGGATGACACAAAATGAGCAGGGCATAAATTTAGTTATTATTATGATTAGCCAGCTTTATGATCTATATCATCTCTTAAATTTATGTGTGGTTTTATGTAGTCATCAGTCATCCATTTATTCAGTCCATCCTTTGATACACCAGCATCTACTGAACACACATTTCAAAATGAACAGCATATTGTACATAACAGCACCGTGTTTCCCCGAAAACAAGACCTAGCTGGACCATCAGCTATAACGCTTCTTTTAAAGCAAAAATTAATATAAGACCCGGTCTTATTTTAGACCGGGTATAATATAAGATATGATATGGTATGATATATGATATAATATAATATAATATAAGACTGGGTCTGTCATGCAGGGTGTCATGTGGGGTCTCTGGTCCCACTCCCTACATAAGAACGCAGGATATGGTGAGGCCAAAAAGGAATATCCATGGAGCCATAGATAGGGGAGTCACTATATTTGTGCTGGTGGCTGGGTTGGAGACACAGGAAGCAGGAGCCACACTGTCCACAACCCGCTGTCCTAACTGCAATTCGCGCTTGCCAGCCACCATCTTCTTGCTAGCCCCCATTTTCTGCTAGCATAGCCATGGCAGATATTAGTGGCCAATGGCTCACTGGTTACAGCTGACGGCCAACTAGCCACAGTTGATGGCCATTTACTACCCGAGTGAGCACCTTTCTACGTGAGACCAAGAGCCTGGCAACTGCTCTCTGGGACTCTGACCCCACACTCCACCCCTACAGGGTCTCGCCTCACAAGTTACGCGACAAGCGTCTTCCGCGAGGGGCCCTGTGTGAGGAGCCTGGAGGTGAATGCAATATCTTGGACACAGCCAGGCTCTCTGGGCACAGCCAGGGTTTCTCAGGGCACCACCAGCACTACTGGGCACAGCCAGAGTTCCTGGGCTTCTTGGTACCACCAGTCTCCCTGGGCACAGCCAGGGCCTCTCAGGGCACTGCCCCTCTCTCTGGGCACAGCCAGACTTCCTCACATATTCTCCACGGTGGCTGGTCAAAACACAAAAGCAAACATCCGCCAGTTCCACTACATGGTGGTATGTTCCCAAGCCAAGAGTCAAGTGATCCATTAAATTAGGGATAGAAGGCAATTCCCCGTAGTCCATAGTCATTCGCCAGGGCTGTCCGGGGGTTGAGGGACGACCTTGACCTCACCCTCAGCTCCCACGGAGGACTCAGCAAGCCTTTCCTCCTGGGACTACAAGTCCTGCATCCGGGCTGCCTCAGCAAGCACTTCCCAGCCCACAGGGCCGCAAGGACCTTCGCTTTCTCCGGCCTCTGCTGGTTGGGGAACCGTCCACGTCTTTCTACCCCTCCACGGGGTCCAGCTCTCCGGCAGCTGCTCCTCTCTGGTCTTCCTGAGACTAAGCATTCATAAGCACAAACTGCTCCACCATCCTTCGGAGAGCTTTGGCTGGCACCGTACCCTGTTCGCTGAGCCATTTGTCATGCGGGGCGACCTGCAGGGTCTCAGCTCCCGCTCCCCACATAAGAACGCAGGATATGGTGAGGCCAAAAAGGAACACCCACGAAGCCATAGACAGGGGAATCACTATATTTGTGCTGGCAGCTGGGTTGGAGACACAGGAAGCAGGAGCCACACTGTCCGCAACCCACTGTCCTAACTGCAATCCGCACTTGCCAGCCACCATCTTCTTGCTAGACCCCCATTTGCTGCAAGCGCAGCCACGGCAGTTATATTAGTGGCCAACGGCTCACTGGTTACAGCTGATGGCCAACTAGCCACAGCTGATGGCCATCCAATCACAGTTGATGGCCATTTACTACCCGAGTGAGCACCTTTCCACGTGAGGCCAAGAGCCTGGAAACTGCTCTCTGGGACTCTGTCCCCACAGTGTCTTATGTTAATTTTTGCTCCAAAAGATGCATTAGAGCTGATGGTCCGTCTAGGTCAGGGGTGTCCAAACTTTTTTCAACGTTTTTCACCAAAGGCCATATGCGGTAAAATATACAAACAGCCGGGCCACTCACTCGAGGTGAAGTACATATTCCCTCACCTGGTTTATTTAAGTAAACTGAATATATTTTTGGAATTTGCTGCGGGCCAATTAACAATGGATTGCGGACTGCAGTTGGCCCGTGGGCCGCAGTTTTGACACCCCTGGTCTAGGTCTTATTTTCGGGGAAACACAGTCATAATAACTAAAACGCCTTACAATCATATAGCACTTTGCTTTTTCATATGTTTATCTTATCTGACCCTACTTAGAAGAAATGGTTCCTGCCCTTTGGATCCTATAGTCTCCTTGATAAAACAACAGCTTACATATGAATCTAGCCCAAGACAATAGACAAGGTATTGAAGTTTTGCAGCAGTGAGAATGGACACTCACTCAGGCCTGAGATTCGTTAAGAGCGGGCCTATGGAGTGGCGAGCACCACCAGAGAATGATCTACCATCTCAGCCTAGGCTGGGTGCTTCTCTCACACAGCACTATGACGACGAGCCTTAGCGAGTTAACGAGGCCCCAACAGTTCAAAAGAAAAAGAACAACAAAAGTAGGCAAAGCGGAAAACTATGATGTGGCTGTAATACCTCCATGAGTTCCTCCATCAAACAGTTAAATTCACACTGCAAATTTCCCGGTTTGTGCTCTTCCAAATGAGGCGTGGTGGAAAACACAAAACAAAATGATTTGTGCAAAATTTCTCAGGTTGTAAAAAAAAATTTTACAGGCCAACCACTGTGCCTCTTTCCCCGGAGTCGGTATTTTAATATACCCACTTGCTGCTTCATATGTTAACCATTAATTTTATAGTCACTTCACACCTTAGAGGATAGGGTAAGGGGAGTTTGAGTAGTATTTCCTAAAATAAAGAAAAGATCAAAACAAAGGTGGTGAAATGGGGAACCCCAAAAAGAAACAGTAAATGAGGGCACAAAATAAGAATTTCAGCTTGAGTGTTCTATTTCTCCCACTAATCTCTTGAGTCTGGCTGCCCACTGGGAGCTTTGTTCCCAAGTGGATTTCTGGGGAGAGAAAGCCACCATTTGCTCACTTTACCCTGGGGCCACCCAGCTGCCAAGTGTCCGCTGAACAGAGGTGCATCAGAGGCCTGCAGTCAAAAGGCAGAAGGATGGCCGATCGCCATGAATTTCTGCAAGTCTAGCAGCTTGGCTTCGTACAGCTCTCCCCCTCCCCCAGGTTCATTGCTGAGACCTGTGCCTTGAAAGCTGCTATTCCACCAACTTGAGCTGCTGCCCTTTTTTTCCCATGCACTCTAACAACTGACCTCTGTACACCTGCAAGTGAAATGAAGTTTCTCATATACCTGACTCTACTTGACAGCACCCAAGCTCGAATGTAAATGTTTCTCTCCCCCTTTATACACCCCTATGGGTAAAGGCAGAATTGCCATATCCCCCTTGGACTTGATTGCTAGGCAACACTCAGCCATGTGAATTTGTCACTTCTGTTTGGCGCAAATTTCAATTTCACCTCCAACTGTAACAACATTGCTTGATATATTTTAGATGCCACTGTGGTTGGATGGCATCCCAGGAAAGATGTGAAGTGCTACTGCCAGGAATGAATGATTGGCACTGGGTACAGCAATTCTCTGAACTCAGCCTTGGCATACCATTAATTGTTAAGTCTGTTCTGCTACCACCAACCTCTTGTCAGAATCATGTCTATTGTAAGCCTTTGCGACAAGAGTCCAAATGGGAGAGCTTTCTCCCTCTGTAAGATCTGAATCATGTCGATAATGAAGTAGTGGATTTCTCAGCTCACAACATATTACTTCTTCCTACTTTCCTCTATTGGCTGCACTTTAATGTGCAAAGAAAAATAGTTCCACATATGAATATTACTGAGCTAAGAGCTACTGTGTGCCAATTCACGTTCTGGCCCTGAATAAGAGATTTACCTTCCCTCTGGTTTCCCCATCACAATCTGCTTTCATTCGTGGTAACAATTGCATGCTGCTATAATAAAAGAAGTTATTAATAAAAGAAGATAAAAGTAATACTAAACATGCTCTGATGACAAGAAATATCATATTCGACATATAAAATGTACATACTAACAATAAATCAGAAAACACGCAATTATAATTTTTTAAAAAACACATACATCACTGGCAAGGCATAATGCTATAATCCCCAAAGCCTCCATCTAATATGGTCTGTCCAATGTTTATATATATATACAATATGTATATTATATATATATATACATATAATATAAATAATATAAATATATTATATATACATATATATTATATATAAAATATATATTACATATATATGTAATATATGTATATAATATATATATTACATATATAATATATATAAATTGTCTTTAAAGACATATTCAATCGCCCGGCCACCTACATTAAATGTCCTTAAATACTACACAATTTCTCAATCAATTCTAAAGATACTACCATGTAGAATGCTTTTATTTCTGTGCTCTGTGCTAAATAAGGGTGAAAATAGTAAATCTGTTTTGATTCCCCTTCAGCCGTTTCAGCCCCTCTATCCACCAACTTTTCAGTCAATTGATTATTTTTTTCCTCAAATCAAAACATGATCATAAAGCTTGGAAATATTTTCCTGGAATGAGTCTAATTAAATAGAAGTCAGTCAGCTGTGAGTAAGAATAGTGTTTCAGACTTTACGTGTGTTCCCTGGTTCATTGGAAACAAAAGGAGTTTCGGTAACAGTGTGAATGAACCATGAAGTGCGCATGTTCTTTTAAGAAAGGCCAAGGGTGCAGTTCTATTTTCTTAGCTCTGCTTTCATATTTATGTGTCTCATTTCCAGCTCATTGCTGATGCCTCAGTTGCGCTATCCATCACCACTTTTATCCTCCTTGTTCCTCAAAAAGAACATAAAATCCTTTTTTATGTGGTGGTAATATTATTGCAAATAAAAGCAAATACCAAAATCTTTATTAGTCTGCCAAAATAATAAACTATTTAATAAAAGCATGCTGTAAAAATAAGGTCATTTGCATCACTCAAGTTACTTGCAGGAAATACAGAGAATTATTGGTCAAAAAAGTACAAACTGACAGCAATTATTTCTGTTGTTCAACTGACGAACTGTGCAATAGGGTTAAATTTTTGTTGATGTTTTGCATATTTTCTGGGTTTAAATGCCTTTAATATTACTCAAAACTGTTGCACATTGAAAAATGGGAAAAAGGCCTAATTCTCACAAAATACTGATTTCCTCTTTGTAAAAAGATTTTTGGTGAGGCAAAAGGACTAACTACACTGGTCTCTTTTTGACACCTTTTTCCCAAATGTGGAAGTTGACCTGCTGATAACCTTGATATTCTAAGATTTATTGCCTAAATATTTACCATTTTAATATCCAATATTAATTTTATTTGCTTTGGATTTGTGTCCATGCTTCAGCTGTGTAATGTTTCCCCTCTTTGTATTCACCTTTTGTCATTTCTGCATGCACACCAATATAAAATGTTTTATTTGAGAAGGTTAGTTTAACAGTAAATGTTAACAATAAATACACTATTTTTAAATAAACGTCTAATGTTTGATCTTTTAGCCTATTGCAATATAAACCCACTAATTCTTTTTCCCTTGCAATTTTTATCCCTAGATGACAGATTTGCAAATACATTACTGATATGTCTGTGACATAGCAAAATCAGTAGCATGGTAAGGATTAAAATATCTTTTATACAGTCCTTCCATTGCCAAGAACAATCTGTATAGCAATTCTTCTATGTAAAAACCAAACACTACAATTAAGCAAATATTATAAATCTTTTCAAGGCTACATATTAAGTGTTTATATTACTTGTTTCATGATGACATTTAAAATCAAGAAAAGCTCTTCAAACTCCAGTTATTACAATTTTGACTTTAGAAAGCCTTTTGTCTGTAGTTGTTCGCTTTGAGCCACAAATTAACCATTGTCAGTTTTATTGACACCAGGGTAACCTAAGAAAATGAGGTGCAATTTCTATACCATGTAATTAACTTGAGGGATGATTCAACTATGAAAATTTTTAAATATGAAACAATACCTTTGGAGACAAATAAAGGCAATTAAATTCAGACACTGTGTGTTCTGACCTGAATTATGTGCCCTCCAAATTCATATGTTGAAGTCCTAGCCCCCTAGTACCTCAGAATGTGACTTTATTTGGAAATAAGGCCTGTTAAAAAAGTTTTTTCGGTCGAATGAGGCCATATGAGTGGGTCCTAATGCACTCTGACTCGTATCCTTCTAAGAAGAGAAAATTTGGACACATGAAGAGAAACCAAGGTTGTGCATCCTCAGAGGAACAACTATATGAAGAAAGGGCAGCCATCTGAAAACCAAATAAAGAGGACACAAGGAAACCAGCCCTGCCAGCACTTTGATCTTGAACTTCCGGAACTGTAAAAAATAAATGTTTCTTAAGCCATCCAGTCTCTGTAATATTTTGTTATGGCAGCCCTAACAAACTAATACACTAATCATTATGAATAGGATATATATATATATATGATACCAAATCAAATACAATATTTATTTTGCCAAATCTACCATCCAAAAGCATCAAAAACACACAATCCAACTGACTGTTGGTAACTCAGTCTCACGGTAGGACAAAAATCCAACTCAACCTCCTAAATTCGGTGTTGTCACACAGATATTGTCTGAAAATTTTGCTTCATGTTTGCAATTCTGTTTCTCAGGAGTTCTTAACCTGGGCTCCACAGACCACAGAAGCCGCTTGATGTTGCTGTTGATTACGGACCACATTGTGTGGGCTTCGCGCGTTCGTATTGATTGTAATGACCAGTGTGTCATCGCAAACATTAAGACCCACTTAAACCTTAGGATACTGTTTCTGTTTGACCAATCAGTAAGCAAAACAGATTGTTCCCTGATAGAAATAAAATCTATTGCTATGTACATTTTAATTAAAAGATTTAGATAGATGATGAGATATCATCAAATGAATGAGCTGGCTAGTCGACTGTAAGATGTTAGACTCAGTGCAGAAAATCACGAGACTTGAAAATTTTGTCAGAAGAACAAGATAAACCATTCTTTTCTGGTAACCAAATGTTTTCTAAGACAGTTTACTGGCTTGTAGCTTCCAAGCTCATAAGGATCAGATAAATGCTGAAGACAATGCAATATGGTAGGTGCTAAGGAAAACTGTACAAATTCGGTGGATTCTATTCTATGCAGAGAAGAGCCTGAAATTAAATTACTAATCTAGGCCAAGTGCTATGTGTTAGTCAGTGACACTCTGGGATAATTCCTAGAAGGTCACAGTTATTTCTTGCTGTCATCTACAAGAGATTAAAAAGCTCTCCTAAACAGAGCTGACATCTCCCAACTAATACTTGAATTTGTTAACTGTGAGTTTATCTAAATTCTTCTTGCCCTGCTGGATTCATCAAATCCAGTACTGGGGATTATGCCCAGGGGAAACAATCATGTGTGGGAGAATCCAAAGAGCTGAAGTATAATATCCCCATGCTACTGCTGTGTGGTGCAGCTATCTGTGATGGAATATACCCTGACTAAGTGTAACAGAAGAAAAGAAAACTTTCCTCCTCTGCCTGGCCACTCAGCTCAAGAATCCATTCTTGCCATTTTTTCTTTTTTTTTCTGGAGACTCGCTGTAGATCTGCTCAGAGGGTCCCAAGGCAGGTTGTAGCCTCCCTCAGAAGTGGATTAGGCACCAAAGGATGCACCAGGGCCTCTGGGACCAGTAGATACCAAGGTCTTTTAAGGGGATGGCAGTTTTGAATCCAGCTAGAGGCATCATCGGATTTGCTGCTCCATTCTCAGGCAGTGAGTGGAGACTTACATTCTCAGAAGCATTTGATAATGGGAACCTCTGGGGAAAGGGTTGAAATTCCTGCTTCTAAAGACAAATGTGGATTCAGAGCATTGGAATCTGGTTATAAATATAAATGACACAATTTTTACCACATATGCCACTTTTTTAACTCTTTTTTTCTAACTGCTAATAATATTATTTGAAAGTATTTAATCTCTTTGTTGTAGACACTACTGATTCTATGATCAATCACCTTCCAGATACTCACATTAGGCCAGCTTAAAAGACACTTTCTATAAATTCATACTTTACATGGGAGGAAACTACAGCCCAAAGATGACAAAGTTCTCAACACTCAAAATATAGCCAGGATTCAAACCTGGAATCATCTGGCTCTAAAGCCAGTAGTTTTCCACAATACCCAGTGTTTCCCAGCCTGACCCATCCAGTTCTTGCTTTGTAACATTTGGCAGGTTTCTTTGCTTACCTATATTTAAGACAAGTACCTAAAAAGTAGTATCATTCTTCAGATAAGTAAATTAAAGAGTGCATGATTAAGGTGGTAAACTAAGCACAAAAAGAACACTAAAAGACCCTCCCAACGAAAGGCCCGTAGCTCTGTCTAAGCAGTTGAAATAAAACAGTTTTGGAGATAGGGAGGGAGTGTGGGGGTGGAGAAAGCCTATCTATTTGTAAAATTCAAGCAAATAGATCTATAGTTTGACTATGTAAACATCAAAATCATACTTTGCCATACCCATTTCACTCCATAGTGCATGTTTAACAAATACAATAATTAATCAACAAAAAGGTAATACATTGTGTTAGCTTCCTATTGCTGCTATAAAAAAATTTATCTCAAATTTAGTAGCTTAAAACAACAGAAATGTATTCTTTTATAACTTTACCAAAACCCAGGTGTCAGCAGGGCCATGTGCTCTCCAGATGCTCGGGAGATGGGTGGGAGATGGGTGGGAGATGGATGGGAGGTGGAGGGGGGAGTCTGTTTCCTTGCGTCTTTCAGCTTCAAGAGCAGTATTCTTTGTATTCTTTGGCTTAGGGCTCTTTTCTCCATCTTCAGTGTCAGCAAAGTGTCATCTTGCCTTAGTCATCATGTGGTCTTCTGTGCCAAATCTCACCTTGCCTCTCTTTTATAAGGACACTTGGGATTACCTTTAAACCCCAACCAGATAATTCAGGAAAATCTCACCAGCTCAAGATCCTTAACTTAATCACATCTGTAACGATATTTTTGCCATATAAAGTAATAGTCACAGGTTTCAGAGATGAGGACTACCCGGATATCTTTGGGAGATATTATTCAGCCTATTATAGGCATTCATGCAAAACCTTTATTTACTAAAGCATACTGGAGAAGTGAAACACTCAGATATCTTAAGCAAAGTCTACATGCTATTAAGGCAATGGCAAAAATATTTATCGAGCGCTTACTTTCTGCCAGGCACAGCTCTAAATATTGTACAGGTTAATAGTAAAAAACAAAACAACAAAAAAAAACAAATTATGAGATAAATATATTATTATTCCTATTTTAAGGCTGGGGAAACCAAGGCACACAAAGTGAGATTATCAGCTTGCCAAGGATCACAACTACTTTAAATTTTCCAGATTAAGTATTTGCATACATAAACAAACTCCTTTACATGTCATTTCATATTACCCATGTAGTTACTCCAGTACATTATGCAGTTTATAGACTTACAGCTACAATGTGTTCTTTGTATCAAAATTAAGTTCTGACAAACAGTTAATTTCCTTGCTTTGGTATTCTTATTTGGAATGGTTCCTGCACAGCAAGCACAACAAACCCACTGGTCCTTTATTCCACTACCAGTAATAATAATCCTAATCTTATTTCCTAAGCCCCTTTCTTTCCTCCAAAGGTCACAAAGTTTAGGACCGGGTTATATAGTAAAAAAAAAAAAAAAAAAAGCAATTTTTCTGACTTATTTCTCTCAGCATAATAATCCAATGCTCCATATAGATGATGCATTACAGAATTGCACACCTGAAATCTATGTAACTTTACTAACAATCATCACCCCAATAAACTTTAATTTAAAAAAATAAAAGAAAGCAATTTTTCTCACCAAAGAGACATGAGAAAGATAGCAGGCCTTGCCAGGCCTTGGCATATGCTCAATTTCTGTTGTTACCCAACTCATTAATTGCTTGTTTTCTTTTGAAAGTCTTCTCTGAATGTGTTTCTAATGACTTTTGAAAGTTCTTTTTATATCCTTGTGTTCCATGGCCCCTTACAGGTTTACAGATGGAAATCTATTTCCCTTATTCTTATAGGTCACCCATGTTCTTGTTTTACTGTGTAGCAAGGGATGGGAGAGTGAACAAAAACAGTTCTGTCATTTAAGATATTTTATACACATTATTTAATCTTTGGAGCTTTCCCTTAAACTTCAGCTATCTATGATGGTATGTGGGGGAAAAGAAGATTGCTTTTTTTCCTTTAATTTCTTTCTGGAGGTTTGAAGAACCTTAAATAATAGAAAAGTTGTAGAATTGGAAGACTTAATGAAAAGTTGTTTGGTCCCAAACCCATTGTCAAGAATTATGGATTATTTTACTTAGATAGGTTTTGAGTTATCCCAGCCATGCATGATTTGTTGTGTTATTGGATTATTTCCCTTGTAACATTATCAGATTATATAATTGTCCTGGCTCCTTAACTTAACTAAGTGCAGTGACCCTGATGATTATATACTACACCATGTGGGAAGAAGAATGGTTTTCAGCAGATTCTGGCCTCTCAGCACCTCTGTACTCAAGCTGCTATTAGTGGTTTATTATATTTCTTTCTATCCCAAACAAAGAAATAAATATACCATGGAAATAGTATGCATAATAAAGTGTGTCTTGATGAAATGGGGACTAATTAGCTGCGGTGACTGGTCCAGTTATGTTCAAATGAAACCTATAGGAAAGGGTTGATTTAATTATTTTTAACTAAGAACAATACTGAAAGCAGATGATATTGAAGAAGGCATGGTACAGTCAACAGACTCATGAAGTTTAGAAGCTAACTAACACAATGGCAGACATTGACGACCTAATTAAAGAACTGAGACAGACATCGTACTTGCAGCTTTATTTCAGCCTGTAGGACTGCACTTATTTTAATAGATCTGGAGAACTACAGGCATACAGCCACACACAAGAGAGAGAAAAACATCTGAAGCATTGTTCTTATGACTCTAAGTTTAGGGTGATCTGTAAAGCTTTGTGATTAAAAAGTTATTGAAGAAGAAACATCTGAAATAGAACAGGGAGTAGGTTCCTCAAGTGACTTAGCAGTTTTCAGTAGCATCAACTGTTGCAGTGAAAACAAAGAATTCTAATCTTAGAACTTGGCAGGTGAGTGAGTAACAGATTTCTCGATATAATGTTTTGATTTTTGAGAAATGCATGGATTTGTGATTTTTTTCTTTTGCCTGCTCCACTTTCAGTCACATATTTTATTACCCACTTGGGAGGTTGATTACAAATATTTTTTAATTAAAATAATTCTTGGTTCTCTATTAACTGGACAATTTCCTAGACTTTTGCCTCTTTGGGGATCTGAAAGACAGTTCAACTCTGCAAGAGTGAGTATGTCTTTGAATATGCTGATATTAAGAGATATGTAAACCTGTGCAAGTATGTGTTTAAAATGGATGAGAGGCCCTAATTAAGAAGCTGAGCTCTTTCGTGTTAGAGTGTCTTCTTGAACATTATTGATTTCTGTCACTTTATTAATTTCTCTCTCAATTTTTGGATTTTACTGATTGCAAATGTTGGGAAGAAACCGCAGAGTTATTTGAGATATTTTTACACACTGCAGCATACCATCCTAGGTTTCTTTAAGTGTGATGAGTGTTGTATCAATGAGGGCTGTTGTCAACACTATGCCAATAAGCCTGCCAATTGAAAAAAAAAAAAAAAAAAGGTAATCCTAGAGATTTTTCAAACATAAATGAGCTAGGTAACTGAGCTACACAAAAATACATCAAAAAAATAAATTCGCTGCTAATAAAATTACTTGAGTCAACTGGATTCAACCCATAAATTTTGCTCTTCCTCATAGTTTCTACACCAGCCTTGCAAATATTCCCTTATTCACATGCCTACTGCAAGTAACTATGTGGGGCTCGGGAGTAATAAAGACTATAAATTTACTGTTCAAGTATATGTCTCCTGAGGTGAGGGCAGGTAGGGGAAATATAGAGGAAGTCAATTTTTGAAAATTATTTGTAAGGCTGATATAACACATTTTACAGAATGAAAACAGAAGGTCTTTAGGATTTGCATTATATTGATAGAAAAATTATAACTCACAAAACTAAGGGTATTTTTTACTGCAGTGGCAAAGGGATATAAGCCAACATCTCACAGAATACGATACTTCGCTCTGACAAAGTAAATTGTGAAAATGCCAGATTTCCATGACATTATGTCTTGCGGAATAAAGTCATTTAGCACAGTAAATCCTTTTAGTTGTTTTTCTTCAGCAGGTCAAAGCTCCTTATTTCATGTATATTAATATTTAGAATACAGTATGGTTTGTTGTGAAGTATTTTATGTCTAGAATTCTTGAATACTTTCAAACATCAGTTTACTTGCACTTGATTTTTAACATAAATTTAAAAATCATTGGTAAAAAATGTTTCATGACACACATGTTTGGAATCATATTAATTATTTAGGGATGGTATAAAAATAACCACACCCTTTGGTAATGGTTATTTAATATTAAGCCAATTCAGTATGTATTTTGCCTCCATAAACTTGGTAATACTCTGAAAAACTCCCCTTATGCTACTATAGCCTTAGTGGCTTGATGTAAATAAGTTTCTTTTTTTCCTTCTCTATCAGAAGGAAAAAAAAGAAATTACTGCTTTAAAATTGCCATTTTTCTTTAGAGATCGTTTAATTCTTTTCTTTCTTATGGTCTCACACAAAACTTAAGAGGCCTAATGTCTCTGTGCCAATGAAAAATTTTCATATAATTTTAAAATGTTTTTTTTCCTTTCTTTCATATTACTCAAACTAGGTTCACCCATCCACCCATACACTTGATAGTCCAATACCAAATTAAGGGCCTACCATGTTAGGCACTAGGACAAAAAAATAATAATATACAATCTCTTCTCTTAAGAAAAGTATATCATTCAGAGATAGCAGAGAAACAAAATAATAATAAAAGGACCATTTATAGAGGTGTGTGTGGCATTGAAGAATCAGCAGGGGATGTTGAGATGTCCAGGGACTGGCAACTGTGAGAAGCCTTAACCATTCCTAGGTCTGAAGGAAGGGGGGAAGGAAATGGCATTACCAATATTCCAAGTGGGCTGGAGCCAGGGAAGCAGGGTCATGAGACAGAAGTGTTCAGTCACTGCCAGAAACAGCATGGACGCAGAAAGAAAGCAGAGAAAGAAATATTCTCAATGGCCTTGTCTCTTTTATTCTCCTGCTTAGGACTCCCATTGGCAAAACCCAACAAAAAGCCAGAGGGCAAGAGTCTGAGTGATTCAGTCTAACTGAGATCCATATCAGGGCAGAATAGAGCAGAGAATAATTTGGGAGTATGAGAAGCAGATTCTAAGGTGGTTCCCGATGATCCCTCCCTCCTGGTATTCATTCCCTTGTGTAATATCCACCTCTTAAAGGTGCAATGGACAGTCACACATATCTGATGATTAGACTATGATAGAAGTGTTAGAATGTCATTTCCATGATATGTTTCCATCCTGGCTTCCATCTTAGGTTTTCACGTTGGACACTCTCACTTGCTCACTCAATGAGAAACCAGCTGCCATATCATGAGCTGCCCTACAGAGAGCCTCACACAGAAAGAACATGACAAATGTCTCCATCCTAGCAAGCAACCGAGGCCCTCAGTCCAACGACCCATGAGGAACTGAATCCTGCCAATAGCCACATGAGTGAGCTTGGAAGTGGATCCTTTGCCAGCCAAGCCTTTAGCTGAGGCTTTATCCCTGTGAGAGAACCTGAGCCAGAGGACCTAAGTAAGCCGTGTCTGGATTTCTGACCTCCAGAAACTGTCAGATAATAAAGGATTATTGTTTTAAGTTGCTAGATGTGTGGAGCAATTTGTTACACAGCAATAGATAACTAATACATGGGAAGAGGGAGGACAGAGAATAAGCAGCACAGTTCACCATTTTTGCCTCACAGCATTCACTTTTGCCTTTCCATCACATGAAGAAACTCTTGCCCAACACACACAAACGTGACACTAAGTCCCATCACTTATCCTATAATCATGAATGATTTAAATTCATTAGTGCCTTTCCCAAAACTTAAATTGTTTAAGTAACCTCCCATGAGAACTTTTCATATTCAGTAACAGAGAAAAGGAGAAATGGAAAGCATACATTAACATAAAATATAGCCACTATAATACCTCCTTCTGTAACTGATCATGAAAACTAAAATGATACTCACCACTTCTTTTTTTCTGTATTTTTGCTGATTAAGGTTACCTACCTGGTAGAGTGATCTAAACCTTTATTTACACAATTTAAAATTCTTAATGGCGCTATCTTTAATGAGGTTCCACAGTTTTCTCATTGACCATTCTTATGGAATAGGAAGAGGTTCTTCTGCGGGAACCCTGAGTCCCATACATGTTCTCCTTGCCCCTATTTTCTTACAGTAACCCAGTTTCACCAATGGAATTGGATCCAATTACCTTAGCCAGTAGAGTAACCCCCTTCTCTTCCTATTGGGAGGAACATGAGGAAAATGAGGAGCCCTAAATAGCCAAAGGACAGTCTCAGCTTCTAATGTAAAGGAACAATGACTACGTTTCCTGACCAAAAAAATTGGCCTACCTTGAGAATTAGAACTTTTCAAACTTCTGAACCCTTAAGTGAAATACAAGATATAATAGTGAGAGAGGTAACTCCCATTCCCACTCTTTGGTTCCTGAACCTCTATTCTCTGGCTATGAGAAAATAGCACTGTGTATCAACTGTTAGTTTAAGGCATATACTACATTCCATTGCATAGAAACCTAAACTCGCCAGCTACTGTATCAGCCTCAGCGGATAAAAATGTTTATTTTTTAATATATTCAGAAACTGTGGAAATAAGCACAGGATGAGTCTACTGACTTATTGGAGCTGCTGTCAGACAGAAATCAGTCAAGATTTCATTGTCACCTGACCTCCGTAAGTCCATCCTCTGACCACTGGATCATAACAGTGTTTTGTATCCTAAGAACTAGCATTATCTCAGAGTCAATATCTACAAACCTCCAGAAGGACTAGGGATTGCCCTTCCCCAGTAAAAGTCATCCAGGTAAGTAAGTGACCATAGGTTTATCTGGAAAAGCTATGGAGCCATTTGGGGCAATACTACAGGCCACATTCTTCCTCAAAGAGACCTGGCCTGCTCCTTAATTAAAGGGATTCAGATCTGTGAATTGGCCTAAATCTAGGAACTGGGTATGAGGCTAAGAATTCTCACTATGACAACTTAAGTCAGTTTTTATTTTATGTACGTCAAGAAACACCTTAGAAGATTTCCCATCTATTTAATGCTCAGCAACCTTATGATCAATTAGTCATTGGCTCATGTTCATACTGGTTAAAACACTCTGATTACCACTCTGGAAAACCGTACCTACCTAGTTTCTAACACTTGGCCCTAATACTCTGGAATCCCATTTTTTCTATTCAAATCATTCCATTTTCATGCAACGTCTCCCAGGTCCTTCATCATTGTTAGGGAAAGCCACCACAGAAGTTTTCAAAGATACTGCTGTTGTCCTCACCAACGCACTTTAACATGTTTTTGTGAAGGAGGTGTCCTCCTGGATGTTCTGAGATGAGGAAGGTGAGAGGATAGTGGAATAAACTGCACATTTTAAATATGTCAACATTCCCATTTCTCTAAGCCATCAAGCTCCCTTTTCTACATTATGTCAGGAAATTTCTGTAATTTCAATTTCATTCACCATGGGCAACTGTTGAATCCAGGCTTCTACTGACAACCCGTTAGACTCACTCCCAACTTTTCTAGCTAAAATACTAAGTCTCCATTCCTAGTAGAGGCTATATACATACATTTAGCATGTACCAGTGGTTCTCAAACTTTAACATGCACCGGAATCACCTGGAGGATTTGTTATAACAACTTCCAGGCCCCATGTCCTAGGGTTTCTGATTCATTAAGTCTAGGATGGGGCTTGGGAATTTGCAATTCTAACAAATTCTCAGGCAAAGCTGATGGTGGCTGGTCCAGTGACCACACTTTGAGAACCGTAAGTTTAACTCGATCCTACAGTTCATTTGCCTTGACCTAATCTTTTTAGAATTCTATCTAACTCATGTCCACCAATTTTTTTTTTTTTTTTTTTTTTTTTGCTTCTATAAATGGGCAAGATGATCTCCTCCCAGAGCAGAACTTGCAATTGCCTCTCAGACTTTGTGGGGACAGAGCCAGGAGTGCAGTTTCCAGGCTCTCAGCCTCACATGGAAAGGTGCTGGCTCAGGTAGTAAATGGCCATCAACTGTGATTGGATGGCCATCAGCTGTGGCTAGTTGGCCGTCATCTGTAACCAGTGAGCCATTGGCCACTAATAAAACTGCAGTGGCGACGCTAGCAGAAAATTGGGGCTAGCAAGAAGATGGTGGCTGAGCTAGCAAGCACAGATTGCAGTTAGCATGGCGGGTTGCAGATCGTGTGGATACTGCTTCCTGTGTCTCCGGCCCAGCCGCCTGCGAGAATATAGTAGCATGACTCCCCTATCTATGGCTCCTTGGGTGTTCCTTTTTGGCCTCACCATACCCTGCGTTCTTATGTGGGGAGCAGGATCAGAGACCCCGGCTGCCAACCCTCATGACAGAGTTATTTTGAGATTTAATTCTCATTATAGCCCTGGAAGCAGTAAGGGGTGGTAGTGAAAAATGGGGTGGTGTATCTTGAGGAGAGCAGATACTCCTTCCGAAGGAACTATCCCCTGTGAAGTAATTGATTCGGGAAAGACAGGTTTCATTAGACAGTGGGAGAGAGAAGTTTCCTCTCTCAAGGAAAGTTCAAGGATATGCAGAGATTCTAAGTTCTCAGTCTCATCTATGCCTGCACAAATGTCCCCAACCCAAATCTTAGTGTTTTGTTTCTTCCAAAGTGCCCCTACCTACACTTAAGAAACACGAATTCAAAATGTGGACCCTAGGTTAGGAAATCTTGCTTAAAACTTCCCTAGAAACTTTTGGATATTCCTTTCATACTTTGGTATAAGAGTTCAAGCAGTTAGCTTATCTTTTTCTTTTTATAAACTTTACAACACAGAGATAGTCAGCTCAGCCCACAATCTTTAAATCATCATTGTTGCCATAGTGCTACAATGCCACAGCCAGTGTGATCTAATGCCTTGCCCAGCTGACACTCCACCCAATAACAATACCAGTGATAATGTGAGTAATTGTGTTGTGACTGTATGCCATGAATTACGCTTTATGACTCACCTTCTTCACTTAATTATCTTCTCAATAAACTTGTTCGAATTGAGTCACCTTATTTTTGCACACCAATATGATCTCTCTCACAACAGTTTCCCCATTACTTTACATCTTTGTGTTCTTCATAGAAGTTCAAAATGTGTTTGAGAAGCATTTAATACAAATAGCTAAAAGGCTCACATGGCAACATTCAGTGACAAGAAAACTTGTGGAAATAATTTCCTAAGAAAGTAAGAAATGCAGGCTGAATTTAGCCTCCAGATTAATTACTTTGCTTTTAATGTCTATGTAATTCTTTCTTTCACCTGTCAACTATCTTTAAGCACTTCCTATGCACCAGACATACAAACAAACCGGAACTGGACATACAGCAATAAGGAGCTGTGTGGGTGCTTCTGTTTGCCCTCCCAAGACCCATCCTTCATTCTTTTCTGACTTTCTCTGTGCCCCAAGTAGCTGACCTCGTAGCTGATCTCTGTGAACTGTACCAGCAGGTTCACGAGCTCTCTGACTGTCTATGACATGCAGCCAGTGGGAAGCTCTGGCAGTCGATGGCAGGGCAGATGGAGAAGGTCAGGGTATTTCTTCCCCTGTGCTTTCCCTTTCTTGGCATACTTCCGGGATAGTGGCTGTGTCCCTCTATTACTACAGCTCCTGTTTAGTGACCCCTCCCCCATCACTCCAGCCTCCATAAAGGTCCAACAACAACACTTTCTTCCCTTGGCTCTTCAGGCTTACAGGTACGTTCTATTATCTTCCTGGTGTTGCTAGTTCCTGAGTGTCTCACATCCCTGGGTGATTGCTTCGTCTTGCCCATAATTCTAAGAAAGTCTCTTCACTCAATTTCTTTCAAATCCCAGCTTCCTGCCATTAGCTTGACTGATACAATAGAACAGGACATTCTTTGCCTTCAAGAAAGTGACAATATAAACATTTGATATATCATGATTAGAAAGCACAAGGTGCTATGGGACCGCACAGAGGAGTATCTTAACCTAGCCTGCGATATCCAGGAAGGCTTGATTTGTGAGATCATATAGCCAAAAGTAAAGAGGCAAGTCGGTGGGTATTTATGTTTTGGCACATTGAGTCCTCTGTGTCTTTGCATGAAAGAAGTCTGTGAACTAAAAGTATTTGAGAATCTTGAAAAGTGACTTTAAAGAAAACATTTTGCTGTATTTGTATCTGTTAGGATAAAGTAAATTTTGCCTAATTCAATTCCACAGTTAATTCTCTTTGACCTAACACCCTTAGAAGCCATTCCTACACATGCTTGCCACGTCGCTGTCCATGCAAATTGGTATGATTATCTCCTCCCTGAGATAACTCAGTGGCCTTCAAATTTCAGTGACTTCTAAAATCTCAGTGGTTTGCAACAAGAAAGGTTTACTTCTCAGCTAAGAGCTCTGCTTCAGGAGCTAGGCTGTTAGAGCAATGGTTGAATGATTGCCAGTCTTTTGGCAGAGGGAAAAGAGAACCAGTGAACAATGTGCTGGCTCTTAAAGGTCCTGTCTGAAAGTGACTTCTGTCACCTCTGTCCATGTCCTTGGCCAAAATGAATAACGTAATCACCTGGCAGAGATGGATGGTCTCTCAGCAAGGGACTCCTCCCTAGGGAAAGAAAACAGAAAATTGGGTGAATAGTAATAAAAGCAACTACATCTGTCAATGGATGGAAATCATTTAGTCTTCAAAAGTCTTGCTAAGTCTTAGGAAACAAAAGTCTCTTCCATGAGATACAAAATTAATGTTGATTTTTTAACTAAGACTAACTGATATGAGCAAATGTTCCTGTCCATCCACAGATGAGTATTCCACACTAATAATATCAGAATATTTGAAATGATTGACAATAATTATTGTACATTTCAAAAGAGAGTAGAAATAAGAACATATAAATTTCCTTTTGCCTGGGAAGGATAAGGAGAAAGAAAGAGAGAAAGAAAGGAAGAAAGGAAGGAAGGAAGGGGGAAAGAAGGAAGGAAGGAAAGAAGAAGAAAGGAAGAAGAAAGAAAAAGGAAGAAAGAAAGAAAAGAAAGACAGACTTATAAACAAATATGGCAGGTTAATTTATTTCTTATTTACCAATTTACATCTCCACCTTTTATTTTTCAAAAATATTTTGAAGGGATTTTAGAGAAACATTCTTCCTCATTATTTTTATTAGCAATATTTTGAAATATAAAATAAAATTAATATTCACCACAATTTTCTAAATAATTACTTATCTGTAAAAAGTGTTCATTTTTTCCAAGGCAGAATACATAACTACACCCATTAAAAATAACAATTATGTTAAAATTATGTGTGTATATTGGTATTAACAAAAATTAAATGTGGAAAAATTAAAATTAATATTTATAAGGAGATAACAGAAGAATATGTTTGTGTTTAATTTCTGAAATTATAACAATGGTGTGATGAATGATTTTAAATAATCGTTGTCTATCATTTATCATCAAACATCCTCCATTATTTTGATTTCATCGATGCTTATATAGTAAATTTTGCTTGCTTAAAAATCCCACTTATTTAATTTCTGTCATGTTTTTTATTGTAGATAAATTAAATCATACCAAATATATGTTCTCCTTCCTTATATCTGAATATTTCTCAAATATCACTAATACTCTGTTTACGTGCACATGCTCAGATACATAGATAAGAAATGAAAAACAATATTAGAATTTTGTATGCACATAATCCAAACTACATTGCTAAACACAATTAAATTTTAGTCTACTGGGTTCTATAAAAGAGCAAAGCCAATATACAGAAATCTTATTGATACAATGAGAGCTCAAAGAGAAAATGACCATAATTAAAATGTCATTCAATCAAATTCTAATGTATTACTATAATTGCAATGAAAATTTTCCAAATTTAAATTCTCTTTGCATAGGCTGTTTTCTTTACTTCTTCTTGCAAATTGCTTTACTTTAGAATAATATATATTCTCCATTTAAATAAACCAGTTTACTTGATTATTCCTGTTGCTGTTGAGTCACCATTTAGAATTTAGTTTGTTGGACATTTGAATTTATCTAATTACTGAGAACTGCACAGCTGGACAGAGAAGGTTATTCATATGCTTTTACCAGAGCCATGAGATACTTCTATGCATGATTGCAGGCTCTATATGCTCCATGATGAAAAAGAAATGACAGATGGGCATGATGTTTATGATGCTCCCAATATTTTCAAAGCTGTAAACAACCAGTTTCAAATGATTGATTTTGAATCTAGGGCATTTATATGTTTGGACAATATTGTAGAGGAACAAAACACAGGTATAACACTGAGCCTGATTTCATCAGATTTTAACCTCATTTTACAGAGAAGTTATCAATGAAGAGAATCACTGGTTGAACCCTACAGTTTTTGAGAAATGTTCTTTTCTAACGAAATTCTTGAAGAAAGACGTTTTTTTCTATTTAATGGATTATTATTATAGCTCTAGAAATTCAGAATGTGTGACAGTGTGTCCCGTTACTTTTCAAAATTGAAGAGTAGACAGTTTTATAATTCTGAAACTTATAATCTGGCTTCGAAGTCAGAAAACCTGGGGTCCCGTCCCAGTTCTGTCACTAACATGCTGTGTAGCCAAGCACTAATTACCTGATATATCTGTGTTTCTGTTCTTTCATTTGTAAATTGAAAAGAAAATATTTTCTTCAACCTATTTCACAGGGATATTATTAAGATATATAAAACAGAATTTGTTAATGTAATCTGAGTTTGTCAGAAAAAAAAATGATCCAAAGGAATTGTAACAACTATATATGATGTCAGAGGGATAGTAGATTGGGGGAGGAGGGTTATCACTTTGTAAGGGGTGTAAATGTCTAACTATTATGTTGTTTTGTACACCTGAAACTAATAAAAAAATTATCCATAAATCCACTTTATAATTATGTAACACTACATATCCCACCCGACTAGAACCATCTTCCTAAATAAGAAGAACAATGAATAAAGTTATTAAGAAACAATCTGGAAATAAACTTTTTGAAGTGGAATATTAAAAATCTAAATTTATCACTTTAAAAACTCTGAAGTTCTTCTATGATGCAATTTTATAGGCAAAACATCTGGCAATGGAGATTGGAATTGGGTGCATATTTTAGTCTTATTTCCAATACATTAAATAGGTAACAGTGAACTTCAAAAAGAATTTCACAATCCATCTCCAACAAATTGAAACAGCTTGAGAGTAGAATCTAAAAGACTTGATTACTGATTGGGGAAGGATGAGGGAGAAGGGGAAATTAAGAATTACACTGGTAACTAAATAGATGGAGGATAATGTCCTCAAAAAACAATAAATTGGTGTAAGCTGGGGTAATGGGAGTAGGAGTGTGGCATGTCAAGATACTAACTTTAATTTTTAACCTGCTGGAGATATGGGTGTCCAGTAGTCTTTAAATAAATTCCATTCCAATCATATTTTGGAGGGGCGTCACCTAGCCATGTTTGCTAGAATTCGGGGACCCTAGTGTTCTTGACGGAGACCTTAAAAAACTTTATTCTTTACTATATAGTAGTTAAAAAGAATGAGATAAATCTATATGTAGTGAAACAGAATAATGTCCTAGATATATTTGAAAAAACAAAGTACACACAGTGAATATAGTATGTTCCCCTTGGTGAAAAATAAAAGTGATATATGCTTACATATTCATAAACTCATTCTGGAAAGATATAGAAAAATCGGTAATGTGTTGCCTCACAGGAAGGGATCTGGGGGACTGGAATTCTGAGGAGGGAGAGAGAGAATAATTTTATTCCTTACTCTGAAATTTACGTTGTCTGATATATAAATAGCCACTCCAGCTTTCTTGTGAATAGTGTTCATATAGTATATGTTTTTTCCATCCTTTTACCTTTAACGTGTCTGTGTCTTCATATTTAAAGTGAGTTTCTTATAAATAGGGTCTTTCTTTCTTGTCCAGTCTATCAACATGTATTTTAGGTGTTTAGACATTGACATTTAATATGATTATTAATATTATTGGACTTAAACCTACCATTTTGATATTACTATTCTGTCTCATTTTTTTCTTCTCTTCCTCTATTTTTCTGCCTTCTTTTGGACTAATTGAGCATTTTTATATGATTCCATCTTAACTTCTTTTTGGCTTATTAGCTATAATTCTTTGTTCTGTAACTTTTTAGTGTTTACATGTGACAGATACTGTGACCAGTGCATTTATATATATTTAATCCTCATCTCATAAGGTAAGTCTAGATTTCTCTATTTTACAGATGTAGGAAAAGTATCTTGCTGAAATTATAAATTAATGTCTCAGAACCAGAATTCAAACCCAGTTTTACATCACTCCAAAACATACTTTGTGATATTAGGAAAATATTGGAATAACTTTTCAACCTTTAATATAGTCAGAAGCCCATAAAAAGTTCACCTAGGATAAAACCTCTATTATTATATTTTAAATTATTGAATTATATATGGATATTGTAAAGGAGGGAAGGGCTAACATAAAAGACTGACAGAATTTGGAAATAAATGCAAGAATATGGTACTGTCACTTCTCTGTGTCTGAAATTAAATATGGTAAAACAGACTAAAGAAATTATCTACCCATAGAAGAAAAATCTTACCCTTACAGCAAAGTTTTAAAACAGGTTGCGGATAATATTAGTGTATAACGCAAATTTCTTTTAGATATTTATAACTCTCTAGAGCCTGATTGAAATCAGGACAATATTTGAAAATGTAAGTGCCACCAAAGATGGTTTTTAAGGCTTTAACTGCCCTATAATCTCTAACTCCCCTCAAATAAACTCACAGCTTAAATAAGAGCATGCTTAATATAAAAATGCAGTTTTAAGACAAATCCCACTGCCTGCACTTTTAACTCTATAGCCACTCCTAAAACACTTTTGATGAGAAAATTCTAAAACTCCCATTTGCTGGGAAAATGAATGAAAGGAAATGAATGCCCCAAAAATGGATGCAGATATTCTAGTCTCCTTCAAAGTTGAATTCCTATAGTGTGTGTGTGTGTGTGTATATATATATATACATATATATTTGCATACTATAAGAATATATATATATCATACATATTGCATACATATTACACACATGTAATATATATATTATACACACATACACTCATTTTGAGGACAAAATTAATAGAATGATACCATTTATCAGATAATAAAATCTGACTGCATCCTTACCAATAACTGTTTCATTAATTGAGATATTAATTGCATATAATAAATTTAACCAATTTTTCGTGTATAGTTTGATGACTGTTGGTAATTGCATACAATTGTGTAACTACTGCTTCTATCAAGATGTAGAATAGTTCCTTCACTCTAAAAATTCTCCTCAAGGACCTTTGCCCTTGAGAACCTCTCCTTACCTCTGGGCCCAGGCAATACTGATACCTTTTCTATCACTTGTAGCTTTGCCTTTTCTAGCATTTCATGTACATGGAATAACACAAAATGCAATATTTTGTGTTTGACTTGTTTCACATACCATGCTTTTGACATTCATTCATGTTGCTGTTTGTATTGCTGAGCAGTGTCCCATGATATAAATATACCATAATTTGTTTTTCCATTCACAAGTTGATGGAGATTTGTGTTGCTTTATGTTTTTAGCTATACTAAATAATACTGCTATGAACACTCACATGCACATTTTTGCATAGACATACGTGTTTATTTATCTGGGGTAAATACCTAGGAGTGGAATTGCTAGGTCATAAGGTAAAGTATGTTTAACTTTATAAGGTACTATCAAACTGTTTTACAAGGAGTCAGTACTATTTTTGCATTCCTACTAACACTCTACGAGAGTTTTAGTTGCTCCATATCCTTGTCAACACTTAGTAGTCTCAGTCTTTACATTAGCTATTCTAGTGGGTGTGTATTGGTATCTCATTGTGGTTTTATCAAGTAATCTTTCAATGAAAGTGTTGTATTTCCAATTTCTGCTCTCTAACTGGCAAAGGGATCATCTGATTTGTGTACATTCTGGTTTATTAATGAGTCTTCCATGTAGTTATGCAACTTCCGTCAATTCCCTGCAGTGAGATCTACACAGGATGAATGATAAAGTTGATTTTTTTAAATCTATGGAGCTGAAGACTAGATCCTATACTTTTTTATAACTTCATCAGAGTATTGCCTATCTGTGAGACCTAGCCTGAAGAAGTCAAATATCCTGACTCTCTTCCTTCCTTCCATGCTACCAATCATCCATTCTTCCAACTATTGGCTACTCTATTTACAAAGATACGTGTTAATTTTGGAAAATTAAAACAATATAGAAAGATACATAAACAAAAGCCAAAACAAAAATCCATTCAATATTACCATGCAAAGACTACCACCATCCACATGTTGATGAGTTTTTTCCAGACTTCTCTTTATGTACAGTAATTATAGAATATGTTATTATAATGGATTATTTAATTATTACAACCCCTATGTGTGATAGATTTTAACCCGATTTTAGAGATAACAAAACTAAAGAAAAGAAAGTTCAGTGAATTCTCTCATATAACAAAGCTTAGTAAGTGCTGACATTCAAATTGAGGGAGTGAAAATATTTAATCATGATTAGGACAGTCTCCCATATATATGCCTCTGTATTTTGTGTGTGTGTAGACTTTGTATCTTAATACAAGTATATTGCATATCAACATTATATTTACATGCTAACAAATATAGGGAAACTCGACCCTGTATAATGATTGCATATCTTTTACTGTATGGATATACTGTGGTACATTTACTGCCTGGATATACCATAGTACATTTATTTAACCAATCCCCTAATTATTGATATTTAGCTCATTTTCTATTTTTTAATATTATAAAGAACATCACAAGGAACGTTCTAGTATATATATATATATGTATGTATGTATACATGTATGTATATATGTATGTATATATGTATGTATGTATATGTATTAGTGTCCAACTATCTTCTTAAGATAAATTCCTAGGGTGGAAATGCTTAGTCAGAGTGTCTGCTCGTTAAAAATTTAATGAATAGACCCAAATTACCCTCCAGAAAAGTTGTACTTACTTCTCCAGTAACTGAATGTGAGATTGCTTCTTTCCCCGTATTCTTGCCAACATTGGTCTATGTCCTCAGCAGTTTTCAATTTTTTTTAAAATCTTTGTTAATCTGAAAATCAAGAAATAATATCACATGGTTATTTAATTTTATTTATTAATGGGGCTAAATATTTAGTCTCTTTAAATATGTAAGCAATGTGCATACATTCATCTAAAATAGTCAAACAATACAGATGTATATTAATAAAAAGTAGAAGTCCCGTCTCCTATTCCTCTCATCAGAAGTATCACTGTAACCATTTAGTATATAACTGTGTAGAGCAGTAAGATTTACTTACATATTTATGCATACATATTTTTAATTTTTCTTTGATTGAAATGGAAAATCTACAACTTACTTTTTATACCTAAAAATATGTCTTAGACAATTTTTTATTTTTATTTAGCTGCTACACACTGTTTCATTGTATGGAGGCACCATAATGGACTTCACCAGTTTCTGTTGATAAAATTTAGGTTAATTACATATACTTTTTCCCAAGAGATATATATGAATTACTTACTATATGCTAGGATTGTTCTAGAAATGAATAACACAAAATCCCTACACTGATGAGATTTCCATTTTGAAAATAATGTTGTAAAACACTAGATATTCGTGTACATTTTTGAACGTATGTGAGTGGAAAATATTTCTCTAGGAAAACAACACTTTACATTTTATTTAAAATTTTGATAAATACATACATAGTAGGTCATCAAGAAGCATTAGTTGAGTAAAGGGATAAAGATAGCTCTCTACAGTTAATTTATAAAATTAATAATAAGCAGGTATGTCATATTCGGTGTACATAGTGATTACAATTTTAAAAATTAGTTTCTAACATCAATAAAAGGAGTTAACTAGAATGAAGATTTCTGTCATCTCTTGGAAAATCAGAAGATTTGGTAACATTGTGTCCACATTTGCAAAGGGCAGCTGGAGTCAAGTGATGAGTGAGTAGTGGTTTGCCATTCCAAATTGTCTTATACCTAGCCACTTCACTCATTTACCTTACCTGCGTGGCTCCTATAAGCTTTTGAATTTGCTGGTCTCCATGATAGAGTAAAGAAAAAGACTCCTAAAAGAGACAGAATGAATCCTAAGAATACAATGTTTAACAATGACCTCATATATTTATTAATATAATACAATAATGTATCTTTCAGAAAAAGGGTTGGTGAGCTTGGAAGCACAGAAAGAGGAGATTCATGAGATGAATGATGGCAATGTCCTTCTGAACATATCTTTGGAAAAGAACATTTTAGGCAAAGTAACCATCTGGCCATTTCAGTGGCAGATATAGTGTCATGGTTAAGAGTATCATAGACTTTAGAGGTAGACTGCCTGGATTCAAATCCTGGTTTTGCCCCTTTTTAGCTCTAGCACCTTGGACAGTGTTATGGACTGAATATTTGTGTCATCGCAAAATTCATATGTTGAAGCTCTAATCCCCAGTGTGCTGGTATTTGGAGGTGGGACCCTTGAGAGGTAATTAGGTCGTGAGTTTGTACTCTCATGAATGAAATTAGTGATCTTATAAGAAGATACTCTTTCTGCCATGTGAGGATTCAGTAAGAAGGTGCCCCCTTGCAAACTAGGAAGAGAGCTCTCACCAGAACCTGACACGGTGGCATTCTGAACTTACCAGCCTAGAGAACTGTAAGAAATAACTGCCTGTTGTTTAAGCCACTGAGACTTTTGCATTTTGTTAAAGCATCCCAAACTGACCAAGACAGTAAGGTTATTTAATTCTCATGCTCAGTGTCCTCATTTATAAATGGGAATAACAATGGACCTTACTTCATAGGTGTGATGCAATTTTTAAATAAGTCTCTGTACGTAAAACACTTCAAGAAGTGCTTGGCTTATATAAGCTTCCAGTATTATTAATATGGATGTATTAGACACTCGTATCATGATTGCCTTAAATTTATGCACCAAATAATTATTTAACTCCTTTTTCCCTACATCCTCACCAAGCAACCTTCTGAAAGTTCCCTGTATGCCATGACTTCAGGGAGATGCACTGACTTGAGACGGAAATCCTTTCACGGTCTCTGAGGAGTAACTACCTGTCGCATTGGATTATCTGAGTCTTTATCAGTCAGTACCTCATTGAGATATGCTGCCAAGGAAGCAGAATTCGGTGACAGCTTGCAACTTTGGATTACCAGCAACAGTGTTTGGCTACAGAGTTTCCCTTAAATAAATTGGCAAGAGATTGAGATTTTTTTTTTTTTGAGGTTAATTTTCTGTTCACCTATTTTGTTGCCTCTACAAACTAATCCAAAGTCATTTATATGGAAACGTTTGAGACTTCAGGAAGGGAGCTCACAAAGGCCTTTGAAAAGTGAATCTTGGGCAATCATTTCAATATAGTATAAAAGGAATTACTTTAGACTCTATTGATACAATATCTATGAACTGTTGACAGTGACTGGGCTGTAGTCAGTCACCTTTACAAGATTCAAGCAGAACCCTTGAAATTTAGGCAAATTATTCATAGGCAAGTGGACATTACTAGTTTAAAAAAAGTTTTCCCTATTAACTTGTGAGTCTTCTTAAAAACACTTTGCCAGGATTCAATATTTGTATGTTCAGGGTTAGTGTATTTGTTTGGAAGTAAATGAAACCATTTATTTTAAAATGCTGTTGTTTATAACTTAGACTTTCACAAATGCATTGACTCTCCTTTTGAATGAACTCTTCATTCTGTATTTCTTACTCTGGTAGTACACAATGTCAAACAAATAGTGTAAATGTTCCTTCTCATTATGCTATTCTGTGAGTCATTCTGTCTCAGTGTGGCAACCATGGGTCACCCACCATGGAGGTGACCCAGTAAGATCTGCTTTCAAACATACCTGCTGTAGGGAGCACAAAGGGCTGATGGCTTTCAACTGTCACACTTTGGGACCCACTGTGGAGTTCCTGCAAGCCATGACTTCCCTGGGCTGCTCCCAGTCTTTCGACACAGTAGGGGTGCTAGCCTGGCCTTTCCTGTCAGCACACTTTCAGCTGGCACCACTAACTGCAATGGCACAGAATCTCATCCAGCAGAACATCCAATAAGAAAACCCACTTTGCAGAGAAGTAGGTATGGGAGTGGGCCCATGTCCATGGGATCTGTCATATCATATACTGTACTATTTACATGAAACGGGCCTCATAGAGTACTGGAAAGGCTTACTGAAGTTACAGCTAAATCAGCAGCTCAGAGACAATACTTTGCAAGGATGGCACTCTATCCTTCAGGATAGAGTATAGCCACGAAATCAGAGATCTCTATATGGCACTGTGTCTCCAATAGGAAGGATACATGGATCTGAGAACCAACGGGGTGGAAACAAGAATGGTCTCATTTACAATCACTCCCAATGACCCGCTAGGGAACTGTGCGCTTCCCCTCCCATAACTTTGGGCTAAGCAGAGTTGGAGATCCTAGTCTTTAAAGGTTTCCTCCTACCAGGGGCCATGGCAGTGATCCATTAAACTATAAGCTATCCAGGAGTAGGGCACTTTTAACTCTTTGCACCCAGGGGCCAGCCAGCAGGGATAATAGACTAACGCGCTGTTAGAGATGGGGATGCATTTTCACTGAAGAAACAAGGAGGAATAAATATGGAACCCAGGTGATCTAGTTGGGTATCTGTTGGTATTTCCATGCCCAGTCGTAACTAGGAATGGACACATGCAGAAACCCCAGACTAAGAAGGGGTTGAACAAACTAAGACCCCAGACTAAGAAGGGGTTGCTCTGATGAACAAAGTCTAAGGCCCCTTGGGAATGAATGTTTAGGTGGTGTGACCAGGCCAGAGCTGAGAGAGCGACATGGAGTGGATAGTGGAGGACAGAATAAGTACCAGAATAGCCCAAAACAAACTGCAGTGACAGGGACTGTAGTTGATCCCATTAAGCCCCCCCTTTCTAAGTTTATTCTTGGCAAGAGGAATCATGGAGGAGCATTACTGTGAACTGATTGATCGTTTCCAGCTGACGCCCTTGGGGTCCACCCCCGAGTTTGCACCGGGCCCACCTGTTCCTGCAGTGCTCTAAACGACTGAGCACAGTGGAAGCCCTAGAACTGGGCTCTTCCTGACCAAGTCTGGGTCCCTCTAATGGACAACTTTAACTCAGGGCTCCCCATTGGTCTGGGTGAGAATTATACTCCAACCTGGGGTTGTCCTATTCACTCTTCCTTCCCTGTCTGCTTCCCCTGGTTCTAATCTACATTCCGATCTCACTCTCCCAGGCTTCTCCTCCTTCCTCTCATTTTATCCTTTAAGGCATTTTCCCTGATCAATCTCTTGCACATCTAATCCTGTCTTGGTGTTTGCTTCTCACAGGAGTGTAACTGACACAGAGTGTTTTTGAATTTCAGCAAAAGACAATGTCACCAACACCTACATAAGGTGGAAAACGACACCAACACCCACATAAGGTGATCAGAATGACTTAAGAAAGATCCTTAAAGGAAAACATTAGAATATAACATAACCTTTAGTTTTTAATAGAATCCTTTTGTGGGTCAAGAATTCTTTTGATGTTGTTCAGTCAGCTATTTTTAAAACTCTTCCAAAGACATGTATTCATCTGAGAATAACTCTGGTGGCTGGGTTAAGACCAATCTGATAGACATTGATTTCAGAACTGCAAACATGTCTAGTGAGCTGGGATGGATTGAACTTAGTGTGTTTCCCCCAAAATAAGACCTAGCGGGACAATCAACTCTCAAGCGTCTTTTGAAAAATTATATTAATTTTTGCTCCAAAAGATGCATTTGAGCTGACTGTCCCGCTAGGTCTTATTTTCGGGGTAATACGGTACCACTGTACTTCAGCCCTGATGGTACATTCAAGCACAGAGCCTTTGTATAGTAACTCTGAGAGAAGGCACTAATGTGAGGAAATACCAAAATTTTTAAGAAGACACAACACATGTAGTAGTGTTACATTAGGCAACCAGAAAAATTCATTAAGTGACAGAATTCAGGTAGAAAGCTTTTCAAACGAGGAAATAGATGACAAGAGAAACTTTCTTTCTTCGGGGGTGGGGAGGGTGGTAACGGACAAAAGATGCTTCATCAAAAGGTACTTAATACAAAAGCACTAGAATGAATCCAGAGGAGAGCAATGACACCAAGCCAAAGACTGGGTGCCCTTGGAGAATGGTCTCAATATGTTTCCTAACATACAGTTTAACTCCTGCATATACACATTATAATATATTTATTTGTTGAGAATGTCTTAAAATAAAGCTTATAGAACCCAGCAACCAGACAAAAACAAAAACACCATAATCCTAAGGATGGAATTTGAGGAAGAGAATCTTAGTACTTCCTCTCCCTATTCCCCTTTGGCAAGTGGCATAGAAAAGATGTCCCCTGGTGGAAAATGTAGAGGAGGCATTTGAGGGTGTTCTAAATCTATGTCATCAAAATCACTTATCATGTTAATTATCCCTAATTGACACAATATCCTGAAAAATGATGGCAAACATAACCAGAGTAACCTTCCTGGTGTTGAAATGCCTCATTTTTGGCTTTCTATGACCCTGGATAACCTGGCATCATTCTATGTATCCAATTTATTTTCCTCTCTTCATCAGACTGGTCTCTCCACTGCTGCTGAACATACCACACTCATTTCTGTGAGGGGGAAGAAAAATTCTCCTCTATCCTTTTAGGATATGCTGCTGGGTGTAAGAATTAAACTGGCATAAGACAAATGAACCAGCAAAAAGCATGCAAGTTTTACTAAAATGTTTTACATATACAGGGGAGCCTTCACAAGAGAATGAAGACCCCCCTCCAAAAGAATGGCAGGACCTAAATGCTTTTATAGTAGATTGAACAAAGAGAAACAATTGTAGAAAAGTAACTAAACCATGTGGAGAGGCTAAAGGAAAATAAGAACTATTTTAACAACTTCTGTTTGTACAGATTTCTTTCCACCTCAATTCCGATTCCCTGTCTCTGGTGATAAGAATGTCTTCTTTTCTCCAGGGACAGGGAGGGCCCCTTTTACATGGGCATTTTATCTCCTGTTTTCGGGAATAAAAAGGAGGGTTAGAGTGTCCTTATATCTGCTGTTTCTCAAGTGACTTTAAGTTAAAGTAATCATCAATATGCCGGCATATTTTGAGGTGACACGCTCTGAACTCCTTCACCTGTCTGTTGCCTTTATTTGTAGGGTCCACCTGTTCCTCCTATTCATTTCTGTTAATCTTTCAAGTTCTGTCCTTATTCTAGCATTTACCCTGTGGATTCACCACATGGGTCTCTTGCCATATGCACTGCGTAACTTGTTACTTTAAAAATATGCCCTCTTTTATGATAAATATTTATCTTATCTCCCCAACTTGACTGCAAACTCCTTAAATGCTTACTCATCTGGTAAATATCCATAATTTCAGACTTTTAACACTGCCTCATTTTAGCTGCTGAACCTGGTATGCAGACGGTCGGTCACTGCTCGAGTCACCCCATACCAAGCGTACTGGAATTCATGAGATCATAATAAAAATTGAATGCTTACTATACACTGGGCTCAATTCTAAGTACCTTACATATAGTAAAATACTTAAGTCATGACATTGGCACCATCCTTCATGGCTTGCTTTTTGTCAAGGCCCCTATCTAATCCATCCAATTCTATTGGCTCTACCTTCAAAATAGAGCTGGAATCCTCCCACTGCTCACCAAATTTACTAGTACCATTCTGGTTCCAGGCCCCATCATTTCTCTTCTGGATTACCGCAATAGCTTCCAATAGTTATATTCTCAAGACAGCACAGAATAACCCTTTGAGTTTTAAGTCATATAACTCTGTTCAAAATCCTGCAATGGTCACCCACTTCACTCAAAGTAAAAGGCAAAGTCCTTTATGGCCTTTAAGACCCTATATGATCTTCTTCCTTCCTCCATCACTTGAACCTCATTTCCCACTACTCTTGGCCTTGCTGATTCTGTGCTCTAGCTACACTGACTGGCCTGGTTCTTCCACAAAAACAGAATGCACTGTAGGGGTTCAGAACAAGTCACCCCCAGGTGTGCCTCTGTGGTATGCAGATTATTTTGAGCTAATGACAACTGAGACTATGTGGGCTCAAGAGAAACTTCTGCCCACCCCACTCCCCTTAACTACATGGAAAAATTTGAGTTAGGGGCCTTGCTCATAGTGGAATTATCAGAGATAACCTTTCTAGACCTATCTATATGGCAAGGCAAACTAATTACTGAACATCTGCTCTTATCATCCTACAATGACCCTCTGAAGCTCCAAGGTGCTTTACCTCATCCTTAGCTCAGAATTCCAATATATACTTCATTTTCATTTCTGTCTCTGAACCTCTCATGTATGTGAGGTTCCCACACATAGGTGTGTAATTATTCTCTCCTGTTAATGTCTCACATAGATTTAATTATTAGACACCCCTGAAAAAAAATGCAAGAGGGTAGTTTATTCTTCCCCCATAGCACCTAGGGCCTCGGCTCTAGTTTTTCTCTTCTGTATAGAGCACATTCCCAGTTTTACATAGCTAACGCTCCCTTAAATTCGCTCAACTCTCACCTCCTTACTAAGTCCTACTTTGATGGTCTATTTAATGCTGCAACTTGCCCTTCCACCTCCTTCTCAATTTCCTCGCAATCTTTTATGTTTTCATAGCACCAGTTTTTAACATACTATGTAATTTTTTAGCTGTATATCGTCTGCTCTCCTCTTCCCCACATAGACTCCACGAGGGGAGGGATTCTTGTTTATTCATGAGTGTATCAAGAGCCTGAAACAGTGTCTGGTACATGAAAGGCACCGAACAGATACTTGCTGAATAAATGTAGAAGCTATATTTTCTTTTCTTTCGGCAAGGCCAGTGCTCTTTGGTGAGGAGCCTAAATTGGCTTCTCAGCTTCCACATTACACAGAGCCAAACGACAGGGAGCCCAGAGGTCTTGGGGCTGGCTCCAGATGTAGGCTGGACGGACAGCGGAGATATGAAAACTAAAGGGCGCAGTTGGTTTCTTGGGGGTGGCTGAGGAAGTACGCGCCAACTTCGGCTCTCTTTGCACGCCCAAAAGATGCGTTTCAACTCTCAGCTTAGGCGACTCTGACCATTCTCGTCCTCAAACAAATCCAGCGTCACCATGCTCGGGCTCTACGACACGCACCTTGTCCTGCCCCTGGCAGCCTCACTGCCCTCACCTAGGTGGTTAGGCTGTGCCTAAACACCATTTTTCTGGAATGGGATGTTCCTGCTCCAAGGACAAGGGGCCAAAATGGCGAAACCTCCGCGGCCAGGGGTCCCGCAGGCAGCCGCAGGGGCTGCGGAGCCGGCCCGCGACAGGCGGCGGAGCGAACACCCCCGCGAGGCCCCGCGGCGATGACGTCATGGCTCCCGCCCACGCCGGCCACACGCACGCGCACTGCGCCCAGCATGAGAGTCGCAGCTCTGATCAGGTAACGCAGCACCGGTGCCACCTTCCTCCTCCCCTGCCAGCCTTCGGTCCCTTTCTGCCGGTGGGCGGGAAGTGGCGGTGCTGCTGCCGTGGGCGGCGTTAGGAGGGTGTCTGTGCTGGACCCGCGTGTCCGGGCCTCGCAGCGCATCCTGGCCAAAGGAAGAGGCGGAGCTTTGGGGCTATTGCGCGGCCCGGCTGGTCCCCACGGTCTAGGGATCGCTGGTTCCTCCTCTCCGCTGGTTGCCGCCCTTCTCGTCTGCTGGCCTTCAAACCTGGATTCCTACGGATTCACCTGGGGAACTGATTAAAATACTGATGCCTAGATCTCACCGCTAGAGCGCTGGTTTAATTAGTCTGACGCGGCCCGGGGTCGGCTTCGTAAAAGCTGTGAAGTTGGACAGCCCCTGCTTGACTCAGCCACGCGAGCCCTTTCCTTCTGGCTTTCTTCGTCCTCTTCTATAGTTCCCTTCAGTCTTGCCGTCAGGTCCTCCGGGTCCTGCCTTCCTCCCTAGGCCGTTGTTTATAGTCCCGCCCCTTGCCAATTAAGTCCACACTTCCTCACCTGCCTCCCAACTGTGTGTGTCTGGGTTGCTTGCGACGTGGATGTGTTTTACCTTGGTGCTCAAGGACAGAAATGGAATTGCACCAGTTTTATCCTAGATCCAGTTGCTGTTGCTTCGGACACTCATTAATTACTTTTTTTGGGTGGACCTTATGGTAACACTCCACATTGCAAAAGGAGTTTGAGATCTGTATAGTAACCCATCATATTTAGGTGTCTAAAGTAAGTCCTATGACAACCAAGGACAGGCCCTTTAAATGTTTCCAAACTCAATCTAAACTGAAGCAAAAGGGAACACAATAACAAGATTAAAAAGGGAATTTAGATACTTGAATTATTGGATGCGATTAGGATCTCTATAGAGTGTCTGAGCTACATCTAACTATGCATTTTATTTGTAAGCTCATTGAAGACTTGATGTTGGTCAGTGCCCTAGGTAATTGCACTAACTGACAATAGTGACCGACTGAGGACTCTTGATATAACACTAATCTCTTCTAGAGTGACTGGGTATTCCAGTTTCTTTTAGTTCAGTGCCACTTTTAGGTGACTATAATGTCATAAAGTGTCATTATTCAGTGAATTTACTCTATAAAGTGAATAAGTGTTCACCGTTGTGGTCTTCATTTAATCTAGATAGGTAAGAATAAAATGTGGTCCATGGAAATGAGTAATTCACATACATATGCAGTTTGCCAAAAGTTTAACTATTAAAGACACACCAACTGAAGACTCAGAAATCTTGGAGGCAAGGAGAGAAGACTGGTGCAGTCCATTACACTAAATATTCTGTGATGTGCACCTACTACTTTTATAATAAAACAAATTACTAAAAAAGCAATGTTGGATAATTCTTGGTAAGCTGTAAGAACTGTATAAATGTTAGATATACTGTAAGTATGAATACATAACAATACATACATATGAATGAATACATACATAGTACTTATATATGCATTTATGTACATATATACTTGAATATATATAGAATTAAATACAGTGAATCTACTGTATTTGCAGTATATCGTGTGCGTGTGTGTGTGCGCATGTGTGTGTGTGTAGACTAAAATGAGAGATGGGATATGTCTGTGTTGTTTTAGGGAATAAGTGAAACCAAGATTCTTACATATCTTTAGACCATAAAGAACACTTTACTACTACACAAAAGATTGAATCATTGAATTTGCAGTTGAATGACACCTTGGTTAGCTAGGCCATTCTCTAATTTTATAATGAAGCATGTAAACACAAGCACACTGAGTAATTTAGCTTAATATCCAGAGTTGGAAACTAAAATTTGATCTTCTGTTGGACTTCTCACATGCCACATATTCTAATGTACTTTGTGACATTCCAGGAGGTAAGAAATGCGGCATTTCCCAAACTTATTTGACCTTGAAAACCTTCATTCTTAGAGTACTTCTTGCACAGTAATGTTCTGCAGAACACAATTTGGGAAATATTTAAAAGCTTAGCATATTTTAAAACATTAAGTTCTGAAAGGATTATGCCCTTTAATCTTTAGTATTATAAAGAATTAGAATTGTGCAGGTATATCCTTTAATCTTTAACATTCTAAAGAATTAGATCTTTTGGTCCTACAGAAATAGAGCAGTAAAGTTCAATAGGGGAAGCTGTGGAAGACTTATTTATGGGAATATCAAAATCTGAGGAAAGGGAGTGTGATGTATAACTTCACTTTGCCCCTTACAATCTCTCCCCTTGAGAAGTTGTGGAATGACAGTTGTTACTGATCAGAATGTGGTAGAGGCAGACAAATGTTGGGAACTACACAGGCAAAAAGGCTGCTTCTAGGATAAAGTCTCTTATTTTCTTGAATTATGAATAGGTCTAGACATTGCCTGGGGGTACATTTGCGGATCTTAAGCAAAGATTGGAAAGAAGTGAAATGGGGGAAAAAACCCGAAGAGAGGCAATAATAAAAGAGAGGAAGAAACATGTATAGTAAGAAACAGAGTATGAAACCAAAATAAGAGGTTACCATTCATCCCAACCCGTTATAGTTGAAGTACCACTTGTCTTGACTAAATGAGTCTGTACCTTCTCGTAGATTTGGTATGAGAGTTTAGAAGTTCTTTTTATCTGTTAGATTTGTGCTCAAGCCTTACCCTGCCATCATATAGTGATGACGGAAAGCTGAAGTACTGACAGTATTGATGTTTAACTTTATCAGTGCAATTCAGCATTTTGCTTTCTATCTGTACAGAATTTGAACCCACCAAGTGTGTCATACTTTGTTATTTGATTGGTTCTCAAATCTTTTATTTGATCCTTTAAGCGATGATGGAGGCCAATTGTTAAGATTACTTATGGTGGAACAAAATACATGTTTTTCTAGTTTTTCATAGAGAATTTCATTTTAGGACTATATATAATTAGTGCTTAGCTAAAATATAAACTTGTATTTTTTATTTGTATATTAAGTAAAGCTACTATCATAAACCAAAGAGTTATGTTTTGTTCAGAATGATCTTTGTTATAATGGCATATAATTTCATTCGCTCTCATGAGTAACAACCTTAGGCATTCAAATCTATTTGCTCAGTTTGCCTATGCTATGGAAATTACATGTGGTCTTTTGCATTATAATTGTAAGGTAGTCCCTGAAATATTCTAAAAAGGTGAATAAATAATATGTTCTAGTTTGTTATCTAATGATTCTACGGTGAGTAATGGTCAGCAACCTGATATTTATCTCTTTACCTACTTCCTTTTTAGTGGTGGGAAGGACAGCTGTTATAATATGATGCAGTGCATTGCTGCTGGGCATCAGATCGTTGCTTTAGCAAATCTAAGACCCGCTGAAAACCAAGGTAAGTGTATACCTTTATTGGAAGTACTCTAAACAGCTGAAACACCAACTTCATAATTGCATTCTATTGTGTACAATATGCAAAAACAAAAGAACTTATACATCTTTAGCACCTATCAGATGCTAAGTTCTATGCTAAGTGTTTTCCATTACATATCCTTTAATCCTCAGAGGAACTCCTAGATGGTTTCATTAGCTAGGGATACTGAGGCTCAGAGTTTTATAAATTTGTCCAAGGTTAAATAGCTAGAACAAACTTTCATAGCTGAGACTTGAATCCCCTTACTTCAGAGTGCACTGCCATTCCACCACAACACATTTCCAAGTGTTGCAGGCAATACACAGGTAAATAAGATTCAGCCTCTAGGAGCTTGGGAGGTAAGACGTATATTGAAAAATGATAATATACGAAAAGATCCAGGTTAGCCATCTTAGATGTAAGCTAAATTTGTGAGACTTGAGAGAGGCGTGAGGTAATACATTTCCACTTTTTATTTGTCTGTAGTAACAATGACATCCATAATAATCCACACTTCTCATTTTAGCCACTTTTTTCGGATTTCTCCCCAATGAAATTTCCCGTTAGAACTTTTTTCCCTCTGTGTCCATGCCTGTGTGTACATTTCCTCTTTTAATAAGGATACCAGTCATATTGGACTAAGGGTCTATGCTAATGACCTCATCTTAACAAATTACATCTGGAATGATGTAATTCCAGATGGAATTATAACCAAATAAGGTCACATTTTGAGGTACTGGATGTTAGGACTACAAATAAGAATTTGGGAGGGATATCAACCCTGAACAATATATATTTTTAATTGAGATATAACTGACATATACCATTGTATTAGTTTTAGGTATACAATTAATGACTTGGTATATGTATACAAGTATATTGTGAAGTGATCACCACAACAAATTTAGTTAACATACATCACCACACATAGTTACAATTTTTTTCCCAATTGGAACTTTTTAAAAAAAGAAAAATATACACTTATTTGCTTTTTATTATACCCATATAACTACAGATATTAACTGCTAAAACGTAATAGGGTGAGATTAACTCTTGTCTAAGTTTATTTGTTACTACTTCTCCACATGGCTCTTCTAGTAAGATCTTTTTATCATCCCCTTTACTCAGCTTCTTTCAAGACTCCATGCTTTTGCTTTACTGTTATTTTAGGATGAATTAAAAGAACAGTATATGTGAAAACACTAATCATACTTCCTGGCACAGAGTAGGCATTCAGTAAATGTAGTTGAATCTGAAGCTAGCTTCAGATTTTCCTTCCTTCCTTCCTTCCTTCCTTTCCTTTCCTTTCTTCCTTCCTTCCTTCCTCAAGGCTGCCAGTATATTGAATTTTGTTCTTATATCATTTTACAGTTGTTTTTTTTTCTTCTGTTTTTCTTTTGTCTTTGGTTTTTAACCCCAAATAGATTGTTTGTAAGCCTCTTGAGAGGAGAGGTCATATCTTCTATGTTCCTTTAATTGCTCCTCAGCACTTGGGACAGCTCTGTGCCTCTGGTAGGCATTCACTCAGTTCATTGGAGGGCAGATGAATAATGAACTAACTAAAATTAGCCAGCAGTTATTTCAGTCAGATATTTAAATTTTTCTTTTCTTTCCTTCTGTGATTAAGACCCAAGTATTGTTGAAAGTGAAGTGGGAAGATGGAGATTAGACATATTTTATAGGAAGAAATAGAACAAGTTCTATAGAGGATTGGGGTAAACATACACTCTAGGATTTTGCTCTGGTGTTCTGATGATGAATAGCAATAGCTTTTCTGTAGTGAGTTGTTTTGAAAATAACCTATTTCTGGGCTTTAAATAAAGGAGAAAACTCTGACTAAGCGTGAGTGAGAACTATAGTGTGTCAGACAAGTGATTTTTTTAAACTTTCTATCTTGACAGGAAATATAAGCAGATGTTTATATAATATGTAATACATACTTAATATAATCATAATTTCCCTCCCTGGAGTTTCTGTCTTATCTTCAGCTTTTCTATGTGAATTACTAAGTTACCTTGTACCGAGTCATTTCTGTATAATTTTCCATGTGGTAATGGTTCACTGGCAGGGTGGTTAAGATGACAAGTAAAGTATATCTTAATACCTCACAGTGGAATGGAGACATTTATATAGAATGTTGTTAGTGAGAAAACATTCAGTAGTAAATGGAATTGAAATATTATGAAGTAAAAGCTGGAAACAATCAGCTGAACCTTTTGTAATTGTAGTGAAAGAAAATAGATGTCTATGGGTTGGGAGATGGAGAGGGTTTAGATAATTTTGATTTACAGTCTGCAGGAAGTTGGTGATTATTGAATGATTCATTGATTGACTTCTTTTCCGCCCAAACATGTTGTAAAATAAATCTTACAGAGGAATGACTGGTAGAGATGACTCCAGTATAGAGTAAAGTTGGTTAGAGTGAATTCATGGCACTAGGTGTTCAATAGGTCGTCTGGACAGGAATTTATCCCCATCAATGGGGATAATGTGAAATTGTCATAAAATTCATAAAACCATCTCTTTAAATTTGTAGTAGGAACTTTTGTGGCATGTTAATTGAGGTACTTCAGGTAACAGCGGAGCCTTTTGGTTTTATTTGATCTCATACCGTTATTACTATGTAACTTCCATTAATAAAAGTTGCATTGTGGTTAGGACTAAATGGAGCCTTAAAGGAAAATTGTCCTCTAGATTTTTGAAGTCAGCAAAATGTTTTCATTATTAGGCGAACATCATTTCGTGCTAAGAAGCTCAAAGTTCTTTAGATAATATTAATTCAATTGTATCAATATTTTTAAAACTAATACATTTAAAGAAGCGGTCTAAGTTTGAGATGAGGGTAGGCAGAAAAGTTTTTAGGTGACTGGCTATATCTTTACTTCCTACTGGACCAGGAGTAGACAGATTTATAACGATGATGTGAGTACATGGAAGCCAATCCGATGTGTGGGTCCAGAAAACTGATGAGTCAAAGTGTGATGGCATATGGTTGATGGTTTTGATTACTGAAGGGGCCTTTTCTTACGATACCATTTTTCATGCCTTTTGATAGGATGCTTTCACATTCAGTGGAATGCCTGGACCTGCTTGGCGTATATGCATACATACACACATATATGCATATATGTCAACCAAATTGTTTCGTAACACTTTTTTTTTTTACCTTTATATACTGTGAACATCTTTCATGTCATTAAGTATTATTCTACCATTGCATTTCCTAGATATATTCTTTGGACTACAAATACCACATGAAATGTGTTTTGTGGATAGATAAATTTGAGAGAGAGTTCATACTCTCTTCCCTTATTCGAGCACCTTAAACACGTTAGCCTAGAAAGAAAGGCAGCAAAGACACCTATTTAACATGATTTATTCCCATTTTTTATAAATTGATTTGACCATGAAATCGTTTTTCATCCATTGCCTATTAATATCTCATGGGATTTCTATTCTGCAGAATATGATTCTTTAGAAAATGCTTTTCAAATTATATTAGTGCTCTTCAAATTATATAGTATTTCATGGATATACTATAATTTTAATCTATTATAAATAATTTTGTAATGAATATCTTTGCAAATAATCTTTGTATATATTCATTCTTTTTTCTAAAAAATAAAATTGTGAGATCACAAAGTCTATTCCAATATATTTTTAAGTTCATTTGATTCGCCAAAAAGTCTGATGTGACTCAACTGTTTTGAATATTTTACCTATGTTGATATTTGTGGAATCTTGTGACAACCAGTGATTGTGTTACTGACTAGCTTAAGTTATGTTTCTATACACATTTGTAACTGCTTTAGCACTATTCAATTTATATATGTGTATGTGTTCTGTTGAAGTACTGAATTTAAAATACAGCAAGAGCATCTAAATATTTTTTCTTACAAATATTTGTCACGTATTAAGATATTTAAGAAAGTTTTTCTGCTATAACTCTAGATGACTTTGTGAATAACCTTGAATTATTTGAAAAAAAATTTATATAATAAAGTCTTTAATTGAATAATTAAAATTTGGTTAGATTTCCCTTCAAACATTCATTCTATATAGTTTTAAAAATTTGTATATATAATTGTATTTGTAATTAGCAGTAGAGATGACTAGAGCTGATGAGAACTGGATACAACTGAGGACAAATGTGCCACTCATATTTTATTTCACTTTGTGAATGCAGAGAGATAGTGTAGTAAGCTTTTAAGTAATGTGTTAACTGCTCTCCAACCAATAAAACCTAGATGGACGTTCAAATCCACTTTCCTTTTCACTGTATTTTACTGATTATTCCCACTTTAATTGTTACAGTGGGATCAGATGAACTGGATAGCTACATGTATCAGACAGTAGGTCACCATGCCATTGATTTGTATGCAGAAGCGATGGCTCTTCCCCTCTATCGCCGCACCATACGAGGAAGGAGTGTGGACACAGGACGAGTGTACACCGAATGTGAAGGTGATGAGGTTGAAGACCTCTATGAGCTTTTGAAGCTTGTTAAGGTATGCAGAGCGACCGATTACATTTACTGAATTTTATGTGTAATTTAGAAAATTACATTTACTGAATTATTTAGTATAGTAAACAATTTTCAACAGTTAGTCGCCCAACTATTCTTTACAAAGGTATTTTGTCTTTGGGGATAGAAAAGAAAATTGTTACTATGTTTTTATATTAAATAGTATTTAAAAATAATAATTTTTGACATGGTTTGGCATCCAGGATTGTCAAATGATATTTACCTGAGTTGGTTTTCCCCTTAGGATTTTGGAGCTGATGACCTTTCAATCTTTTTTTTTTTTTTTTTAGAAATACATATTTATTTATTTTTGAATACATACTGTGTGCCTGGTATATAGTTGTAGGCACTAGGGACTAGGACAATGAAAAGATCAGACAAAGTCCTGTTCTGCTGGAGCTTACTTTCCAGTGGAAGGAGACAGACAATAAACAAACAAATAAATAGTATGCTGGTGATGAATACTATGAAGAAGAATGAAGCAGAGCCAAGGTGATAAGAGTGATGGCAGAGAGTAGCCAAGCAAGACCTTTCTGATATGGTGAAATTTAAATAAACCTAAAGGAAGTGACAGACTGAGCCTTGTTTAAATCTAGTAGAGGAGGTATGAATTAGATACTCAAGTCCCTGTATATAAGAGTTTGGCAGCCATTGTACATTCACTGCTAATTTCTCTAGACAGAAAATTTAGGAGACAAAGTGTGGGGCTCATTTTCTAGTAGGTACTATACTCAGTACGTGTTAATTAATGGAGATTTTTTATACTAAGCAATTACCTTTTCATTCTCATTAATAGCCAACTATTTGAATACAGTTCAGTGTTCTTAAATATGAATTTTGTTCAGTCAGCTATAGTCAATTCATATAAGGCATACTGAATGAAATAAGAGAATTTAAACCAGTATCTCCTGGATGTCTTAACATTTTTTCACAAAGGAAAGTAAGGAAGATTTCTGTCCCTTTTTCTACCAAGGGACATTGTATTTTATTTTATCATTCTTCAGAGAAATTCAGCTTTTCAGAAGTTAGTCATGAACCTTTGTCATGAAAATGTGCTAGTCCCAAATAGCTACTTCAAAGCTATACTTTGATGCTAATCAAAGCTTAATATCAAGTAAGGATTTTGATTCAAAAAATATGTGAAGCATTTAAATTTCTTTGAAGTTTCCTTGATTAAAATATTTCTTATTTTGTATGCCAGAACATTTTCATTTTTATTTATCCTTTAAAAAAGAAACTAATAAGGGAAACACTTATAATAGTTCCATAATTTACTGTTTAGTTCTGGATAGCATAATAAGTAGATATTTTTCAAAGGAAATCACAGGGACTTGGTCTCTTTCCTTTGGGAAGACAAATGCTAATAACAACTATTTTGATTATCAAACAGAGGAGAAGGCATAAAAGAGTTCCACTTTTAATAGTCTTCTCTCCATATGGGCAGCTGAAATCTTGACAGTGTTCACTTTGAGGTATGAAATACCGAGTGCAAATTCTGCATTTTCAAAATTTCTTTTTCAGGACATAAAGAAATTGAATATTAAGTTTTAGCATAAACCGGTATTACAAAATGGTGGAACTCACACTAGAAGTAATTGGATTGCTTAAAAATCACTGATAACTGAAAACTTTGGAGAAGCTATGTAATAATAACAGCCTTCCAAGAAAGGAATAGATAATAAATTACTAATCAATTTAATTAAAAATGGTCAGAAATTTCTTCTTAGTAGCTAAGAAGAAATCCATGCTCTTTGAAGAAATGGATGCTTTGTCATTATCTTTATATAACCATCAGTTATGACATAAATTAATGCCAATGTTAAATCTTGACAACTTCTGCTTTGGAATTTTGTACATGATAATTATAACTATAGTTGAAAGAGATGTTATCAAGTTGTCTGTGACTAAATAGTTCCTTCTTTTCCTGTATAGAAATACTAATTTTACTTTGGGATATTTTAAGGACATAAATACCAGAAATGTATTGTTTTTATGGAAGAGATTGAATAACCAGGCTTTTATACTTAAATCCATTTATGAAACACTAGTGCAAAGATTCCAATAAAGGTCTTATATATTCCAATGAGTAATTGAGCAATTATGGAAAAAACAAATCTAGAAGAGCTATAATTCTTCAAGTTAGTCTTCACTTGTCCTAAGAAAAATGTGGAACTGCTTTTTTTCAATCCTTTGAATATTAATGGATCTTTGAAAGCATTTAGGTTTATTTTACTTTCAAACTTTGATTTATAACAAGTTACAATTTTGTGACTTTCACATGTAAGTTTTTGTTTTTGTAGCTCTGTTTTCCCCCCAAATATTAGAGCTAATTTTTCAGTAGGAGATGCTCCTTTTTGTAGACAGTTTATTAATAATTGACTGCTGAAAATAAGTAGGAAAGATTTGGAAGAATTTGCAGTTAAAGATTTCCTAACTTTTGTAGAAGTCATGAAAACTAATAGAACTATAATAAGCCTTTATATCTCATAGATCAGGTGATTACGACTATATACGACTATATATACACATATATATGTACATATATATGTGTATATATAGTTGTAATGTATATATATAGTCATAATATATGTATATATATGTAGGTGTGTGTGTATGTATATGTGTGTGTGTGTGTGTATATATATATATATATGTATATATATGTAAATCCCGAGCTGTTTGCAAGATACCTGATTTTCATATAGCTAGTTTTATATTTAGAATCTCTTTAATATTAAAATGTCACTTTGGTTCTTATCTGGAATAATTTGGCATATAGATAACCTGTATTATTTCCTGAAAACATAGTAATTTTCAAATTCTGTGTGTGTTTTTAAGTCACATAAGCAATGTACTAGTTACTAAAAGACACCTATAAATACCAGATCTCTGTAGAGAATATATTTAAGGACCAATATATTCTTTCTTTCTCCACTGGTTTGAGGCTACTTCTTACTGGATCTGATATCTTTCTCTTTCTTGGTTTATTCCCTTATTTCAGTGGAGTCCATTTTTAAGAAACTTCCTTAGAGAAGGTACTTTCAAATTCCTACATTTTGAAAACATTCCTATTCTGCCCTCCACATTTGATTGATACATTTGTTGAATTTAAAATTTTAGATTGAAAGTCGTTCTTCCTCAAATCTTCAAAGGCATTGCTTCATGATCCTCTAGCATTTTGCTGATGAGAAGTTTGATGCTGATGTGATTTTTGTTCCTTTTGAGCTGACTTGTTTTTCCTCTCTGTTACCTTTTATGATTGTGTCTTTATGCTGGGTGTACTGAAACGTCACAACAAAATGCACTGGACATTGAAGGTTGCTTCCCCTGCATCCCTTCCACATCTTCCTGTTGAGTAGCAGCATATCCTTGTCCTCTTCCCCTTAATGTTGGTTCAGGGATGGCATTAATCCAAGTGAAAGCCAGTCACAACATGGCATTCTCTTGATCATAGTGATTGGATCAGGGATAGTTTTGTTAACCTACATTGTAGCAAATAAAACGACGCCTAGGATGATGGACGGTTGGCAGAAGATAAGCTCTGTCTGTTGTACCGAGGAATGTGTGGATGTGAGGCATAGAACTGATATGGCCTTTTTTTTTCTTGGGGGAAGAAAACCTGATGTCAAGTCTCACACACAAAAAATAGCAGAGCCAATAGAATAGAATAGTATGAGGACAGCTCTGGGAAATGCTCTCGCATTATTTGTTTCATAATTTGCTCCCCTCAACTTCCTCCGTTTCTTTTTTCTGGTACTCTCACTGATCAGACGTTAGACCTCCTAGAATGAAACTTCATGTCTCTTATCTTTTCTCACATATTTTGTATTGGCGGTCATATAGCCAAGAACTTTACTTGTTTATGGACTGTTCCCTTGTTGTAAGAACCTATTTCTCCTTCTTGCTGTAATATCCCTACATCCTTCTTAAAATGCAGATTAGAGATTTTAAACATTATCTTTCATTTCCTGAAATATTTGTTTTCTTTTTTTTCCCTTATGTTTATGTTCTCTTTCATGTTGTAGGCATTTCTCAAAAGTCGTGATTGGTGATTGTGAACATTTTTGTCTTTAGAATTTTTCTAGCCTTGTATCTCATACTTGTTATACGTGGAGTTCTGTGGCCTCATTTGGTTCCTTTGTTGGCTTTCATCCTTTTTCATGTAAACAGTAGGTTATGGCTTCCTGTGTTAATTTATCAGTCATCATTCCTTCTTCTGCTTTCTGACTCAAGAAATTAACTGAAATCCTCTTTCTATTGTTGTCTCCCTCCTGTTCTCTTTTTTTGGGGGGGACATACCTTTGCTTTCATTGTAATGGAATCTCTTGATTGAGAAATCTGTGATAATTTCATTCTAATGTAATTAATTTAATAGTTTTCCTTAAGTTAAATATTCAATTTCAGTCTTCCTCTTCTAATCTTTGATACTTTTGTTTTCTTGTACTCTTTTTCTCATTAGGTACGTTGGTGTCGATGACCTTGAATTCCTTAATGGGCACTTGTAATTTGAATACAACAATAAATAACTGCCTTCTTTTTTTTTAAATGGAATATGTACTATTGATAGAAAAGCTTGTAAATGAATTATTTTTTAAAACAGATTTTAATTTAATATTTTTAGTAAATATCATTGCCACTTTACTCTTTGTATTGGTTAGAATTCTTTTGATTACCAGGAACAGAAATTCATGTTTAAGCTGGTTTAAATAAAGACGATTTCTTGAAAATAATCTAAGTTTGGCTTCAAGTAGACTAGATACAGGACACAAATTATATAATCAAAGTTCTCCCTTCACCTTTTCCCCATTTCTATCTCTTGCCTCTCTGCTCAGCCAGGAACCTTGTACCGTGTTTCCCCGAAAATAAGACCTAACCGGACCACTAGCTCTAATGCGTCTTTGGGAGCAAAAATTAATATTAGACCCAATCTTATTTTACTATAATATAAGACCTGGTATAATATAATATAATATAATATAATATAATATAATATAATATAATACCGGGTCTTATATTAATTTTTTCTCCAAAAGTTGCATTTGAGTTGATGGTCTGGCTAGGTCTTACTTTCTGGGATACACGGTAGTTAGAAGACGGCTCTCAGTTATATTCTTTGTGGTTCAAATCTAGTAGAAAAAGCTTCCATCTTCTTAACAGGTCAAAGGAAAATCCAGTTGTTTCATTGTCAGTGTCCTGACTTGTATTATCCATGAGTCAGTCATTGCTGGAGGAAGATGATTCCATTTAATTGGGCAGGCCTAGATCATATGTCATTCCTGGAGTAAGAGATGGAGTCTCTTGGTTCTGTGGAAACAACAGAACCCACTGTGGGAGGGAAGAAACTCCAAATATAAAGCAAACTGTTCTTAGTATAAAGGTGAACTGTGACAAGGGGGCAAAGAGCAACATGTTTCCTGAAAATGAATAGGTTCCAACTGCTTACAAACCATCCTAGATGGTTCTTCACTCAGTATCTCCCTCCTGTCCTCCTTTTTCCTGTTTCTCCCTCCTTCCTCTCCTTCCTTCCCTTTTTCCCCTCTTTCTTTTTCTTACCTACTTTCAAAACTGGTTGACCATTGGGACCACAACGGTAAGCTTGTACTCGTATATTCACTTGTTTATGATTTCTCCACCTTAAAATCGTATAGGCATGGTAAACTCAACAAGTTTAAAATTTATTATTATTATGATGATTTTTTTGCACACTCTTACTCCATTTCCTGTCTTTCCCTCTTAGTTAAAAATATCATCATTTATCCCACCACCTAAGTCTAACCTGGGCCTCACTACTAGATTTATTTTTGTCAGTGCCTTCGCATCCCAACCACCACCATCAGATCTCTAGGCCATGTTGATATTCTTTCTATGACTTCTGAAATATGAGCCTTTGATTTCATTCCCACTGTTACTGGTTTTTCATCTGTACTGTGCAAGAGTTTCCTAACTATTCGACTTGCCCTCAATATTGTCCTGTGCTCCATCCAGCCCTTCTACCACATTGTTGTCAGCTGATCTGTAGACATGATTAAATAACCCCTATTAAAGTCCAAACACATTAGCCTGACGAAAAAGAGTCTTTAAGAGGCCCTTGCAATCCTACCTTTCTGATCCTGCCATTCCTACACAAGCTTCTGGGTTCAATTTCTAACGAAATAATTACATTTCTAGGGGATTGCTTTTTTCATATCTGAGTCTATGCCTAAGCTTTTATATATCCTTATCTTTTTGTTTTCCTAAAGAACCCCTTCTTGCTTCATACCCTTCTATGAAACCAGCTCTAATTTACCTTCTTCCTGTCTCATTCATGGCAGCTTATCTTACCTCTACTGTGCTTCTCAGGATACTACTCGGATTGGCTATGTGGCTGCCTCTTGCTAGATTGTAAGACCCTCATAGACATGCTCAGTGCTCTTTATTTTTATATTTCTACTGTCCAGCAGTGTTCCTGGCAAATGGCTGGCTTTTAAAAGATTGTTGAACAAATCAGTCCAAAATTTAACAAATTATATTTATGTAATAATTTATCTAATGCAGAGGAGCCATAACTATGACGTAAAACTATTGATAAATTTATTTTATTTTTGTTTTTCCATTTAGAAGCTTAAATAGAATGGGCATGATAGTAAAACTTTTCAAAATAAGGCATCCGATCAGATTTGGCAGGATAAGCACTAAGTGTACCAAGAATAATTTCTAGCTGCTGAATAGTTTATGAAAGTGCCGAACAGATATGTTTTCAAATCATTTTTGATATCTACATGTTAGAAAACAAGCTTTTTATGGTAGAAAATTTCTTTGTGGATCTTATTTCACTTTGGATCTTGGGGAAAAGAAACTGTTGTTTGTTGGGCAGCTTGATATAAATCCAAAGAGTTTGGAGTGGGAGGAACATATAAGATGGATGGCCTTAAGATTTGCAGAGAGGACCCAGACAGAGTGCTAATTAAATAGGCACGTAGCCCTGTACAGATTGCTCCTGGCTCTTCAGCATTGCACAGCTTGCCTCAAGCCCTGTCAGTTCCCAAGATTTTGGACATTAAACCTGGTCCCTTGGCACAAGAAATGCTTTGCTAGTATTGATTCTAGGCTTCAAACAGGAAGGGTTGGAATTAGCACAGACCGGTGTCATTTTGACTCCCAGGTGTGGCTTTATTGAGGCTGTGCCATCTCTGGCCCTTGCAGATAATAAAGTCAAGCATGTATGAGAAAGCACACAATGGAAGATCTGTCTGGAAATAAATAGTTGGATCATCCTTGTCAATTATTACAGTTTGTAATGTATCACAGGTCTAGAGTCTTCATCTGTAGATTCCCCCTAAAGTCTAGAAAACCTGATTCCTCATTCCAGCAAAACTATCAATCTGTTTTTTCAACCTTCAGCTTTCTCCACTTGGTATTGATGATTCTGTATGTATATTACACACACACATATATACTCTTTCATTTTATGTTTTGCCCGATTCAGTACCTCTATAAATTCACCAACTGACTTACTTTTATGTCCTTGTATTCCTTTCCTCTACAAACTATAAATTTCTATCTTATCCTCTACTTTGTATTTTAAAGTGTGTTGGGTACGTTTCACTTGTATTTCAAATTTTTTCTCTTTATGCTTTTCAGTCTCTGGCATCTGTGTCCTATTGACTTTTTTTCTTTTATCCTGACTATGTAACCACATATTTTTTTTAAGAAACCTTGGTAGATGTCTACTTCTAGTTGTGTTGTCCAAGACTCTAGATGTATTTTTCTGTCCTGTAGTCTTTTCCTTCATTTCTTGATCTGTAGTTTACCTCGTCTTTGTTATATTCACTATTAAATGATATTAATTGTCAAGAACACCAAGATTTATAAGTATGAATTGCTTTTTCCTTTATCGTTGCCCTTACATTTTCTTGTTGCACAAGACTTTATTGGTGGCCACATAACAATATGATAGATCTTGATCTTTTTATATTGACTTTCCCTTTTAAATGTGGAATGTCTTCATTCTGTAAATTTGTAGTGCCTAAATCATAAAATTGCCATAAAAAACAATGATACTATCAACAAATGTTTAGAGTTTTTTGTTTTTGTTATTTTGTAAGAGATGATTCAATACGGACTTATTCTGTGACATGCTGATAAGAGAAAAAATTGAGTGAATCAAAAGGATGTACTAGTTGACCTTGACTTTTACAATTAACTTTAACATGTACTGTTGCAATTTAGAGACTTTTTAATGTCTTTTATTCTGCAACTATTAATTGGATGCTAATAATGTACCAGTACTATAGAGTCAAAAGATACACAAGTCAGTCTCTGCCTTCACAGAACCTGAGGAGATAAGATATATACACAAAGAAACTAACACAAGGTAGAGTTACCATTAGAGTGTGCAATTAAGGGGCTAACGGGAATTGAGAGGAGAAAAAAATCTCCCGTGTTGGGGAATCAAGAGAGGCTTTACGGGGCAAGTTACATTTGATACCCTTGAAGGTTGTTTGGATTTTGACAAAGGCAGGTATGGGAGAATGGCTAAGAGAATGTTGCAAATTAAGGGCACAGCTTAGCCGATGTCATGGAAATAGAAAATCATGAGATATATTAGGGAAATAGCAAGTGGTTCAATTTGTCTAGAGCCTCAGAGTTTAAGGAGTAGTGGAAAATAAGTCTGGAATCATTGTTTGAAGCCAAAGGAGAGTTTCTTAAATTTTAGGCCAAGGATTATTACAAAGTGTTGGTATTTTCCAAACTCAGTTTAATGGATCACAACCATTTTTTTTTTAAAATGCAAGAGACTTGAATAAAATATTTAGAAAATATCAAAATGCATTGTACATAGTAAGGTTAATTATTATTTAGTGAAAAGTGTGTGTTTGCGTTAGTGTGCGTATGTGTATGTTATGTCTATGCTAGGCTGTTACATCATATATGTACATCCTAGTGTCAAACAGATTGTTATGGTGAAACAAATTTGAAAGCCACTACATTGAAGGATTTTGCAAAAGGAATTGTATGGTTGAAAGAGAACTTCAGAATCATTAGGTCGAACCATTGTAATGCAAGAAATGGAATAGAGAAGTGCAACTCTGGAATTGAGGATTTCAAATTGCAAACTGAGATATGAGGCCAGAGGAAAGACTGAGGATCTGGGGGCATCACAGTGGGAAAGGTGAAGAGGGGATACTGAAGAGGTGGATTGACAGGGCTAGAGGGTGGTGTTTAAATAAAAAATGACAGAGTCTTTGTAAGGTACCTGGTAAGCTGACAGTTCCATGGCTAATTTAGTTAGCTGTCACTGGGCAATGTTGATAATCAAAATGAATTATGATAGCTATATATTACAGATATCATGATCCTAATTTTTATAGCACCCTGTCTTGTTGTCTCTTTAATCTGGTATAGTATAGTATAGTATATAAGATGCTTCATATCATTCTAGGTTCATTTCATTAAGATTAACTCTTAATAAATGTTAGTCTTGATGGTCCTTTTAATTGAACATTTAACATTCTCTTCATAGAGTTATATGTAATATGCATCAACTGAAATATTTTATCCTATTTCCTGACTAAATAAAACACCTAGTATGGATTCACAGAAGGAAGCAAGATGTATGATCTTAGTGCATTTAACAATAAAAATGCATGCAGGTGGGATTCTAATTCTCATAGAATTATATTGCAAAGTTATTAACTGGTAATCACGCAAAATATAAGCTCTTTTTTCAGCTTTATTGAGTATAATTGACATATAACATTGTGTAAGTTTAAGGTATGCAACATTCTGACTTGATATATATTACAAAATGATTACCCCCATACCATTAGTTAACACCCTCATCCCACTACTTAATTACTGCTTCTTTTTTATGGTGGAAATATTTAAGATCTGCTCTCAGCAACTTTCAAGTATATAGTAATACAATATTACCATATTTCCCCGAAAATAAGACTTAACTGGAAAATAAGCCCTAGCATGACTTTTCAGGATGCTCATAATATAAGCACTACCCCAAAAATAAGCCCAAGTAAGATCGTCTGCTAGACGGACTCATTTAGTACGTTGCAACACACGATGGACCTACTGAGTTATAAAATAATAATATTAATATGTAATTAAATATAAATAAATAACATTATTGACATTAATACTTAAAATAAATGATAATACAAATTATAATTAAGTATTTGTAAATACACAAGCGGGCGCCTTTGGAGGAGAGGTAAACACCTATGTAAACAGATGAACTCAAGACTTATTGCCAAATGACCAATCGGAGTACAGACACAACGCACGAATAACATGCGCACTTGATAACGAACGGACTTGGTTGTGCCTAATATGAATCTTCATAATTCAATACGTCATGTCTTGTAACGGACGTACTTAATGCACTCATGTGAAATAAAGAAATGTTTTCTGAATTTTGGTGCCTGCAATTTTTCGTCGCTTTTGTGTGGACCATCATTCTTAATGGTCATCATTTTTGTTGCCACTCCTGTCTTGTAAGTCTTCAGTTAGCACTTGATTTAATGGTAGATTTAAAGGGAATAATATTTCGACCCCCAGACAAGATGAGTGCAAAAAGAAAGCTATTCCGTTGAGTACAAGAAAGGAATCGTGGAGGACTCCCGGGGCAAGAATCTTACAGCTTTCTGCAAAGAGAAGTTGGATCTCCAAATGGTCCAAAAATGGCGAGCAGAGTATGATAACCGCAGTCAACAGGTGGATGAGGGAAATGCTAAGAAGCGCAAGTGTGGATCAGGTCGGCAACCATTATTTCCTGAGCTGGAAGACATCATCTGTGAATGGATTGCTGACAGGAGAGCAAAGGCCTTGGTTGTGCAAAGGGCTGATATTCAAGTATTTGCCCTTTAAATGGCATCACAGTTAGAAATATCCCCAGAAGAATTCAAAGCATCACAACACTGGCTGGATGGCTTCCTTCTGCGATATGAACTGTCTCTAAGAAGATCGACAACACTGTTCAAGCTGGAAGATATTGAAGTTATTAAATGTGCACTTTCATTTAAGTCCTTTGTTGATGGCATCGACTTTGCTAAATATTAACCCTCCAACATGATTGCTGTGGATGAAACTGCAGTGTTTATGGGCCAAGGATCTCAAACGACAATTGATCAGAAGAGCACCTCATCAATCTACCTTCCCTCCACTGGTTACGAAAGTGCTCCTGTTACCTGTATTTTGGCAATTCGTCTGAATGGAAAGAAAGCCCCACCTCTAATCATCACCAAGGGCAAGAAAGATAAGGTTGAACGCATTTCAGGCATTTATGTTCTTGAAACCAAAAAAGCCTGGCACGCACAAGCAGTTATAAAGAAGTGGGTCGATTTAATGCTGCCACTTGTTTTGCAAGGTGGCTGAAGAGGCTGCTAGTCTGGCATTCAGCCAGCACTCACCGCGCTAAAGACATGAAGAACTTCCTTCAGAGAAGAACAGATCAAATAATGATTCCCACAGGAATGACTGCCTGTCTCCAGACTCTTGATATTGCAATAAACAAGACATTCAAGGACCATTTGCACATGGAAATCAATGACTACATTGAAAATAGAATGGAGAGAAATCAGGGTGGAAACTTTGTGAAGCCTAGCCTGCAAGAGCTCGTGACTTGGGTGAAGAATTCATGGGATAAGATCACTGACAGCTGTGTTGCCAATGCACTACGAGCAGGCTACATGGACAAGAAGGGCTCATTTAAGGAGAGCTCCATTGCTGGACATGAGAAATTGGGGCCAATGGTTCTACAGGAAATGGAGTTGCAAGAAATTCAAGGTGGAATTTGGCGTTTGGAGAGTTATGCCGATGTTCCAGAAGATGACATGACTATTTGAGTAAATGTAGATTTTTGTACATGAATAAATAAATAAATATAGAGTGTTGTACATGAAAAAATAAGACATCCCCTGAAAATAAGCCCTAATGCATTTTTTGGAGCAAAAATTAATATAAGACCCAGTCTTATTTTTGGGGAAATATGGCATTGGCTATAATCACTATGCTGTACATTAGATCCCCAGAACTTGTTAATCTTAAAACTGGAAGTTTGTACCTTTTGACCACACTTCCCATTCCTCCTACCCCACGCTCCACCCCACCACTCTACTTTCTGTTTCTCTGTGTATAGTTTCCACATATAAGTGATATCATAAGTATTCATCTTTGTCTCTCTGACTGACTTAGAATAATGCCCTCAAGTTTCATTCAAATTGTCACAAACAGCAGGATTTCCTTCTTTCTCATGGCTTAATAATAGTATTCCATTATATATACCACACCGTCTTTATTCATCTATCATTTATGGATTAGGTTGTTTCCATGCCTTGGCCATTGTGAATAATGCTGCAGTGAACATGGGGTGCAGATACCTCCTCAGATCCTGTTTTCATTTTCTTTGGATGTGTACTCAGAAGTAGGATTGCTGGATCATATGCTGCTCTATTTTTAGTGTTTTGAAGAACCTCCATACTGTTTTCCATAGCAGCTGTACCAGTTTACATTCCCATCAGCAGTGCACAAGTGTTCCCTTTTCTCCACACTTTCACCGCTTGTTATCTGTTGTCTTGTTGATGATAACCATTCTAACAGGTGTGAAGTGACATTTCATTGTGGTTTTGATTTGCATTTCCCTGATGATTAGTGATGTTGAGTGCCTTTTCATCTATCCGTTGACTATTTGCATGTCTTTGGAAAAATGTATTCAGTTTCTCTGCCCATTTTTTAATTGGGTTGTTTTTTTTTTTTGCTATTGAGTTGTATGCGTGCTTTACATATTTTGGATATTAACCCCTTATCAGATACATGATTTGCAAATATTTTTCTCCCACTTGGTTTGGTGCTTTTTCATTTTGTTGATGGTTTCTTTTGCTGTACAGAAGCTTCTTAGTGTGATGTAGTCCCACTTATTTACAGAATATAACATCTTTATAGGTTGTATAGGCTTTTGGGCATTATGTCAGATTGAACCTGGCTTCAGAACTGAAAATTGATGACTTACATTCTTCTCAGGGTCTTTCCCCAATCTCTCACCCTCTATAATTTATCTTTTGTCTTTTTTTACCCAGTATTTCCCTTCATAGAACCTATGTTCCACCCTAAACTAGACTACTTTTCCCCACATAGTACATGTATTTCTTGTATAGTGCTGTATTTTAGTCAGAAATAACCTTCCTTTCCAATTACTTCTTTTACATGGCATTTCCTTTTTGATATCTTCCTTCATATGACCTCACTAAACATAGTATCTTTCTCTTTGGAACCTTTTAAAAATATTGTATTTCTCTTATAGTACTTAATTATTTTGATATACAGGTTTTTTTTGTTTTTGTTTTATGCTGTGGGTTTTTCTTTCAAGATTATAAGTATCTCGGGGAGCAAGGATTGTTTTCCATTCTTTTTTATTTCTTATGATACTCCATACAACTCTTGGAATAGACAGGCATTGTGTTCCAATATGCTCCTCCGGAATTCAGTTATTCCATCGTAAAATATGAATATATCTTCCTCGTTGTCTTATTTATCTGTTTTGAGAATAAATTAAAGAAAATACGAGAGCCTCTTTAGGTTTCTAGAACGATGATGCTGTATAAATTAGATTTTTCCTTTTTTCCTAGTCTGCCTGTCTGATGTCACTCTCAGGTTTCTTTCTCTGTTAGTCCCTTGCTTCCAAAGTAATCCAGTAAAGCTGAATAAAGTCAATTTTTTTTCATTGCATACGAAGTTCCACTAGTATGTTATTATTAAGTAGTAGCTGCAAGTTGGGATTGAGATGACTGTAATTCCTCTTGACTTTATTAGTATGTTAATGCAGAGGAGAAAAAGAATGACAATCATTCAAATCGTGAAAGAGGTTTTAATGGGGACGAATATATATTATATATTGGATTGAATTTATCCTTTGACATTTGTTGCTTATAATTTTTGGCTTTCTTGAGTCTTTTTTAGACGCTTTCAGCCTTCCAAGAGATGTGGAATTAGTGTTTTCTGTTTAGTTTCCAACATGGGTAAACTGTGGCATGGGTTGTTTCAAATGAACTTACAGAGGTGAACTCAATGATGGTAAAGGTTTTTATTAATAGATGCTTTCTTTCCATTAAAAAATATTTTGGCATGTTCTTTTAGGATTTAACTGTGTGCTTACCTTTAAAGTCAGTGTATTTTGTATTAACTCATTTGTAAAAAGCCTAAAGCAAGGACTTCCATTCAAAATAATATCAACTGAGTTTAGAGAATTTAGATGTTTAAAAGTATATATGAAAAATTCAGAGATTTGAAAAGTAGCTCTTTGAATGTCCAGAGGCAGTAGAATGGGGCTGTTACATGCATTCCTGTATGTAAGAACAATTACGTCTCACTGCCTGCAGAATTATACCACACTTATTCATACACTCTACAGTTTGGGCCTTGTGGGCACTTGTGTACTTGAACACACTGGGTGTTTAATGAGCTGTTGTTAAATTAAACTTACTGAACAAAGTTAAACCTATCTAACTTTGACAAAATTCAGCTAAAATCGATCCTTGTAGATTTCTATAAAAATAAATTAACAAATCAGAAGAGGCAACAACTATTTATTAGACATTTATTTCTCTTGTGCAGAATTCTTTGCACCTACTACATAGGATTGGTTCTAGGGCCACTGAAACGGTGCGTGGTGTATTTTAAGACCAGTTCTCTTATGGATTCTTTTTTACATAGTAATTTTGCAGGGAGGTGAGGAGGGGAGAGAGAAAAACACCAGCATTTGATCAGTAGCCCATGGTCTTCCCTTTTGAACCTTTCATAATTTCGCTTGTTTGATAACATTAATCTCGTAGTCATTTTTGTGACTTCCTTAACCCTCACCAAAGTTCCACTGATTTTGCGTGGTCATCCAACCCAGACTTGATCATGGAAAGCTAATAAGAATCAGTCCAGTGGACTTCAGTGCAGGAAAATATGATACTTTCAGACAGCATTTCTTAATCTAGAGGAGAGAGGTGTTTTTGAACTCTCAAATTTTGTTCAAATTTTTTGTAAATTTTCCTGGGGAGAGGGCCAAATTTGTATCAGAATCTCACAGTGGTCTGTTCTTTTCTAAAATTTAAGAACTGCTGTTCTAACCATCAGTTGCAGAAAGTCTTGTAGCCTGGAGGTATTCATGACTACTCCAGTCTGGAATCAGTTTGTCCTCTGAGCCCAGAACTCGTACTGTGCTGTGTGCTGTGAGGTCAGAGGGCCTCCTGGGGTTTCTAAAGAGTAAAGAGGAGAACAGCATAGAAGCAGCAGCTGAGAGCATATGAGGATGCGATGCAGCTCAAAAAGGATATGAAGATCTCAAAGATAATAGAGTACAAAGTGGCAGCTCAAAATTTCAAGTAGGAAGTACAGGGAGCAGAGAAAGGGAAACAGGCGCGGATCCTGGATGTATTCTGGCTGGTTCTTAATAGGCTTTTCAATTTGATGTTGAAGGAGAGAAGGATAAGGATGCAAAAGGCATTGTTCCTGATTTTCTCGAGTGTAGCTTTCTATTTTTGAAGTTCTCTTGTGCCTTGCATTCTTTGGGTAGTTAATTACATTATGCCTTTTTAACATAATTATTTGCATATCTAATATGTCTCCCTCGTTAGTTTATAACCTCTTGCAAGCAGGGGCTATGTGTTTTTCAACTTTGGATACTCTACACTGCCGATCATGGTGTCTTGTCCATATGAGGTGCTCAGAGTTTTTTGTTGTATATTTGTTGTATGTTGTTCTAGAAAAGCTGTTGAGAATTTTTATCATATCGCACATTCAACTTTATGATGATCCAAGGGTGGGATTTCTCTCAGGACTTAGTCTTTATAACAGTTTGCCTTACTTTAAATACTGGACAGGTTTTATTGTATGGACACTGTAAATCATGCAGCTCATTTCGTTTCCCCTTTATATTGATTAATAGAAAGCCCAGAGCCATGTTATTTTTTTCCCCAATTATTTTTTTCTTATTGTAATAATAATTGCTATTGTTTATGTAGCACTACCGGTCGGGGACTGTTCTAAACTCTGTATGTTACATTCTAATTAATCCTTACCTCAACCCAGGTTTATTATCCCTATTTTGCAAATAAGTAAACTGAGATATAAAGAAGGTAAGTAACTTGTTCAAGGTTACAACAGCTTGAAAGTAGTAGAACATGTATTTTTAATCACTGTGTTCTGCTGCCTCCCAGCATTGCGTTTGTGTTAATTCAGGCAGGTAGCACCGTATTATAACAAACCATATATAGTGCATATATAAGCCAATAAGGCATGTGTGACCTAACAGTGAGACAGAGGGGCAGGCATGTGGCTTGATAAGGGGAAGAGGGGTGATTAAGATCAAAGTGATCTATCTGTGTTTGATCTCATCGAATTGCAAAGCTCTCAGAATAATTTTAGATTATTGCTTCTCAGAGTGTGGTCTGGGGGTTGGTGCTAGTCCATGTAGCATTTGTTACTGGTCCAAGGCCAGCCATCTCTAGAATTTGAAAATTGGCATTGAGAAACTTGTAGTCATTTGAGAGTAATTTTATTTGTTGAATTTTATAAAAATTTGACCCTGTATTATGTATCTTTTTAAATTTTATTGTTTGCAATTCATTTTAATTATAGCTCACAGAAGTTTCAGTCTTTAAAGGTTTAGAATTTTTTAAAAAGTATTTCTTAACATTGTTTGAGAAGTACTGTTCCAGGTAATGGCTTTTCAAGTTTTTAAGCTATTGTTTGTCTAAAAAAGAAAAGACGTGATCTGCAGCTTGAAATTACATTCTGATTTAAACCTGTTTCTGAAGATGAATCAGGAGTTAGTATATTTGGCTACTTAGTCAGTTTCTTCGTTCTGTGAGAAGAGATCCTGAATTGAATGGATTTTTGGGGGGAAAGGGTCATTTTTCGTTTTTTTCTTGTACTTGTCTCAAGAATGACACATTTTAATTAAGTCCTTGATCCAGTGTAATAGCATGAGGAACTTGTACATCCTCCATACTTCCAGTCTCTTTCCTTGACTTACCAAAAGCTAGTAAGGCAATTTGATTTTTTTGTATAAGTAAAAAAGTAAAAAAGACAACACAAAACATTGCACATGATACCAACTTAGTATAATAGATTTTTCCAATTACGGAAAGCAAAGGTAGCTTCAATGAGATAATATTTGCAACACCAGTTCAGTTTTTAATTTTTCTTTTCTTGGGGGGGTGGGTTGAGAGTCCCCTTTTATAATATAATATGTTGGAAAATAGTTTCATGCAAAGTCACCAGTCTTAATAGGATCTTTCAATGTCTGTATAATCATTATCTCCTCTTTAAAATTATCTATTTCTGGTGATCCTCTAAGGTAGCATTTGATAAGGAATCGCTAGGTTTTTTAAAAGGATGTTTAAAAGCTGGCTTCCAAATAAAGAAATAAGATAAGGATATGAACAGGCATTTCAAAGAGAAAGAAATTCAAACGGCCAAAAAATGTTTAACCTCACTAACTCAAAATTTCAGCTATCACTTTGGCAGGATTTAGAAATGATACTGGTTTTAGAGAAATGGGTACCCTTATGTGCTGCCAGCAGCCATATAAATTGATTCAGCCTTTCTATGGGTAATTTGGCAGAACTCATCAGACACAAAAATACACCATCTCTTTACCAAGCCACTCCACTTTGGGGAATTTATTCTAAGGAAAAAAACTAAAGATGTACTTGATTTAGAAATGACTGGCAAACTAAATTATGGTGTATCCATACAATAGCATAGTGTGTGACATCAAAAATGAAGTTGCCGAAATACATCTGTATATATTATTAAGAGAAGGAAATAGATTACCAAAAATGCTATATGGTATAATTACATTTTTGTAAATTGATTTGTACAAATATATGCATAGAAGTCTGAAGGTTAAAATGTCTGTATGTGGAAAGTGCTAAGTGTTTGTATAATTTTTGCACATTTGATTTTTTTTTTTTTTTTTAATAACAAGCATGGATTGCTTCTGAAACTTCTTTGTGAATATTTGGCCTCCATTTTAAAAGGCAGAGTGGTATAGGAGGAAAGGAAACCTGATCATCAACAGGATGTTGCCATTCCCCAGGTCCTTTCCTAAAGGTTCACCAGGAGCCTGTTTTTCTTTCAGAGCTTGTTCTTGTAAGTTGTGTTTGAATTTTTCTTCTTCTTCCCACCCCCGCCCCTTTTTTTTCCTGTGACAAATGCCTATCATTTTCTAAACAAGAAAGCCAATGTCCCAGTTAGGTGTGTGGAGTTCTTTTCATTCCCTCGCAGCCCTGTTGTGTTAATACTGAATAAGCAGAGACAGCCTGACTGGTGGTGAAAGATGGTAAGCCAGCCTCAGGGCTTTTTCTGGTCAGCCCTAAACCTCTGATTGCCACGTTTTCCTAATTTCCCATTTCCAGGGCATCACTAGAGTGACCTTGCTTGCTGAATATGATGCTTTGCATCTCCAAGATTTTCACATGCATTTGGAAAGGGGCAGTCAGGCGATTGTTTACAGGACTCCAAATGAACTGTGCACCACAGCAAGTTTGATAAACACACATTTCCTCCTTTTATCAGTGAGATTGCAGAATGTGAAGTATGAGTTTCCAGTTTTACTCATTCCCCTCAGCCCTTTTCCTGTTTAAAAACTTCGATGTACTAATTGGATGCTGATCTGTCCCTGCTTTTTATTCTGCTTACTGGTAGTTGACGGCTTATTCCAATCCTTACCTAGGCAAGGTTTGGCAGTCCTTCAAAAATAAACTTTCCATGTATTCAGCTTAAAGGAGATTCATCCCAAGGAATGTAATGTGAGCCCTAATTAACAGTAATGACTGGTAATCACTTTGCTTTTTATACTCCTTTAGGAGAACTGCTATTATCCAATGTAGTTAAGTAAAACGCTTGTGTATGAATCAACAATGCTGCATCCTTTTAGCAGCTATTGCTCACAATCAAGCTTTGCATAAATTAGAGTTAACGAAAATTGATTTTAATACGCTACGTTTCTTTCTATAATAGTAAACTAAAATATCTAGTTAAATATCCTGAATATTAAAAAGACATTACCTGATTTTTAGTTTTTTGGCAGTCATTCTTATGGTAGATAAAAGGCAGTATTGCAAATACGTAAATTTTCTCACAGTTCCCATTTTCTCGTAGATTTTTTTGAAATAGCATGTGAAATACTCTTCATAGTCACATCAGCACTTTGATTGTCGTAAGCATTTTATCATATCAGTGAAAAGCAATAGGCTTATGTTTAATTTTTCTGAATTTGTGCATTTACTTCCTAGAGGATCTTACGGTTTCTTTAAATTATATAGCACATTTATATAAACTTGGTTGATAGGATTGTGCATTCGATGTTCATTAAAAAGGGTTGTTTTATTATGTTTAGTGTATTATTAAACTATTATAAAAGCTTTCTGTTTATTTACATGCATTCAACACACCTACAAACCGCCTTGCCTCAGGAGGAGACTAAGCAAAACTCATAAATTAATAATTTAAGGAAGTGATACTCAAGTAGCGTTTTGGTTAAGTTCATAAGTTAAACCCTTAGAGTCAGTGCTGGCCACTTTAAAATGCTTTACTTTTGACTTTTATTGGCTGAAAATAACTTGTTAAACTGGAGCTTTTGTAATAAAATGAAATCTACATACCATCTGAAGCCCCTTCCCCTCTTTTTGATTTACGAGTAGGTTGACATATTATTGAACAATTTTTTTGACACTTTCACAGTTCTGCACTTTGATTTCAGAGAAGGTGCTAATCTCCCTAGAAGTTTGAGAGTGACAAAATGACTTGTATACTGTTTTCCTAGGGAATTTGAAATTCTTTATTAGAGGCCTTCGTTTTCTGATGGTACCTGTATTCAGGTTGACTTATCTAACATTTGATGTGGTGCTGTGATTTGTTGATTATTAATGGAGTATCCTCCAGTCTCACTTTCCATAGTGTCGCTAGTTGCCTAGCCATGATGTAATTCTTAGAGCTAATGTTAGTGTTGCTACAGAGGTTCAGCAATTCAGGACATTATTTTTAAGTTGCCAAAATAAAATAATTGAATTTCCCTTTTACTTTTGTATTATTTGTAGCGTCAGAAATTTTTAATTTTGGTGAATGAGTAAATTGAAAAATTAAGTGGTAATTTAATAGGAAGCTTTATATTTTATATACTAGTTCTTATAATACATTGCAAACCTGTATTAAAATCTTTGTCATTGTACTTAATTAAATTTAGTTTCAAAGAATTGTAACAGGAATGATGTGAGAGAACAGAAAATATATGGAAGCTTAATTGAATGTTATCCACATGCAACTGTAAGATTTGTGAGTATTGTTGTATGTGACTTACTTATTTTATACCCCAGTACTATTGAGCAATAGCACAAAATATATGCCTATGAGGGAAAACTTGCGTTTTCGGTTTTGCTTTGAGTTTGAGTTTTTCTGTGTAATAAAATTATGTTTAAAAAAGGTGAAGATTTCAGTTTTGATCCTTTCTTCTGTTTTGTTTTGTTTTGTTTGCAGTCTGTTTACTTTCATGTGAGAGTGATTGATCTGTAGCTGTCATTTTACCCAAAGAGGGGACAAATGGAATTGGCCTTTTAGACAAAAGTATGCAAACAGACTGCATTCTTTTTGTTGATAGAATTATGGAGGGATTGCATGAGGTGCCACATTCATTTTGCTATTGATTGTGAAGAGGATTCTCCAATGGGGTGCTGTTTCCGTTGGATAAGGAGGTGCTATGATTAGTTACCTTTCTCGTGAAAGCACTACAAAGAGAAATGCAAAATGTGTGCAGTGCAGTGTTCTCAATTTGACAGTTGTTTTTGTTAAGTTTTTTTTTTGCCCCATTGAAGTCCAGCTTATTTTAGAAAAACATACATTTTGGTTTTTTCCCTTATATTAGGCTTAGTAGATTTCCATGCATTTGACCCTTTAAAGAAATTACATATTATAGACATTTTTTCTAAGCTTCTATTGTAAAGCTTCAAAGCTGATACAACAGTGCCCTCTATAGTCTTTTAGTGAGCAGTAGATATGTAAATGTAGATGTTTTTAAATAGATAAGAAGCAGCATATTTAAATTTAATTTTTACTCGCACAAGAGACTCCTTTTTCCTAAGTAGACATTCTTGTTTTTCACTAGCGGCTTTACTTTAAACAAAGGGAACAAAAGACCATTCTGAGTTTTCATTTAGAATTATTGGCTACCTCTTGTTGTTACCCGGTGGTAAATCTCAAGTTTTATCAGACATTCATCAGAGTAATTTGAGATAGAAGGAATCTTACAAGCTGTACTGTCTCTTCATGAAATATCTTTTTGAAGTTGAGTTCCAATAGGAGTATTTTTTTAAAAAAATAATTTAGTTCCTTTGTACTCGTTTCTTCTGTTTAATTAGAGGCTGAGTGGGCTGCCTAGAACTTAACTTTTACTTGTTCCTGAATTGTGTAACCCGGGCTTTATACATGACATTATTTAAATTCAAACCAAAGGGGTTACACAATGACTAGAGTATTTGTCATTCATTAGCATTGATTTAAATTTTAGATTTCCTTTTTTTTTTGATTACCTATTTGATTATATATATTGGTAATTAGATTTTTCATTGTAAAACCCAACTTTATGTGACGTTATTAGTGATAATAAAAGCAGGCATCATATTCAGCTGTAATTAGAAGAGAGAAAGTCCATGATCTAAGTATATTTTGCTTTTAAAAGTGTTTTAGTAAAGAGCATGGGCCCAGATCCTAGCTTCTCCACGTATTCACCGTGTAATATTGAACACAGTTCTTAACCTCTGAGCATGCTTTCTCATCTGTAAAATGGGAGCTAAAAATAGCTTATCTTTTGAGGTTTTTGTGAGGGCTTAGAGATAATGTATATTAATTGGCTATGTCATTATAGCTGCTCAAATGGTAACTTTATCCCAAAAATCACAATGTGAAGGTAAGTGGTGTTTTCTGTGGGAAAGTTTTAATATAAATCTAGAACACATTTAATGAACGTTAGATTTTTTAAAAATTTCTGTCTCATAACTTCTGATGATTTATGTGAATCTGAAAGCTGGCATGGTATTCCTTGGTAATGTGGATTGACAGAATGAGATGTGCGTTAGCTTTCAATTCTCTGCAGACCTCATCCCCAAACTTCTTAAATGGGCCATGTTCATAAACTATCTTAGTGGACATTTACCCACAAACCAGTATTTGGTAACATGTGAAAACTGATAATAAATGAAACAACAAAAAAGGAGTCTTTTATTTTTTTTTCCCTTAGTGTTTCTGGGAACACAGGATGCTTTTCATTTAGCTGTGTTCTTAATAGTAGTCTAGAGCCCTTATTCATATTTTCCAGCTAAGTGCTTTTGCTTTTTCCACCCAGCTACAAAAAGACTGATGTGTAAAAGTAGATCAAAGTGGAGCTTTTCTGGCAGAAGTTGAAATGGGGGCCTAAAGTTCCTCCCCTTCAAAGGAACAAAGTTTAAAAACCACTTGATACTGTACCATATATATGTGTGTATGTGTGTATGCGTACACACACACACACACACACACACACACAGTCCTTTTGTTTTGTGCAAAGGCTTTGTTCTACTTTGGTTTGGATTCAGAGCACCTAATTCTGGAACATAAAAGATGCTCAATTAATGTGTGTTGAAATAAAATTTTTTTGAACATCAGACCTTCCCTTATTGATATACAATATTTGAGATACCATATGTATAAAAATGTACAGTTTAATGTGACAGTGTAATATCACAGTAATTGTTTCTCTGTAAACCATTTAAAACAAGCACACCTCCCGTGTAATTCATTAATTTACTCTTTAAAAGTCAGATTGTTGTAACTACAAATAATGGTAAATGAATAAAAAAAATTCAGAACTTGTCTTCAAGATGATTAAAAGCTGCCATATTACACAATGATGGATTTAGTTAAGGATTCATACATCTCAAATGACCTGATGATAAAAATAATCTTGCACAAAGAAGTTCTGAATTGAATTTTCTCAACGTTCAGTAGAGCATTCATTATTTTGCTTGCAAAGTTCTTATTTGTGCTTCATACTGATTTTGAATAACCTTGAATTTAATATTATAATAAACCACATATTATTTTTAGTATATCACTTGGATTAAAATTGAGAACTGTGAAAGTATCTTTTTTTATCACTATATAGAAGGAACCAATGTTATAAGCTGATAGAACGAAAATGAACAAGCTCTTAATAAACCAGATGTGTTATTTCTTTTTAAAATAATGACCAGTTGCAGTAAGAAATGTGTTTAATATTAAATTTTGGTTTACAAGACTGACAAGATGCTGTCTACCAAAGGGGGAAAAAAATGAATAAGGTATTTTTTTCCTTTGCAATGAAAGTACCAAATTAAGAATCTGCTTAATTAAAATAATGATAAATATAGATTACATTACTGAAGACAGTGAAATACAGCTGCTCTGTCTAGTGAGAGCCTGCATAATTTACCAAGACTGTACAAAGAAGCATTGGAGCAGCCACTGCAGACTGTTAGAGGAAATGTCCTGTTTATTCTACATACATTTCTTTTTTTAATTAAAATGTCAATGATAATTTTATAGCAGCCCCACACACAAAAAAATCCTTTAAATTTCTACAAGGTAGTAGAATATGAGACGAAATCATTACTGCTGCTGAATGAAATAGATTAAACCTGAGAAAAATAGCATTTTATTATTTTTTATTAATTCAATTTTCTTTATTATGAGTTGATATTGAAGTGTGTGATGATATATTTCTTTTCCATGAGTTTTGCATGAAAGAAATGTGGCAAAATCTTTGAATACACGTTTTGTTTAAAAACCTTTTGGTGTCACAAGCAAGGTTTGAATGGAGCCCTAAGTAGTATTGCTCACAAATGAAGTTGGAGGTGTATATACTATGGCATTCTCAAGGTGCGGCAGACAGCTCTGGTTGTATCAGGATTAGCTGGATGGTATTTCTTTCTCAACTTCCTCACCGGGCTGTGACGAGGGATAATATTATGTTGCCCGTGTCAGTGTCTAGAGACCAAAAAGAGGTTGAGAAATCCGTTACACTGTATATTTTCATCTCTTCACGATGGCTAATGATACGTTCATGATTACATATATTTAAGAAAACCAGTATTATGTGTAGCAAGAAATGTTAGTGGAGTTTTTTTTTTTATTTATTTGTTTGTTTTTTTGTTTTGCCTTAAGTGGGGACCCTGGAGTCAGACCTGTCTGTGTTCTAGGCTCTACCACATGCTAGCTGTGTGATCTTGGTTTAGTTAATTTCTCTACACCTTGGTTTTCACATTTGTAATGTGGGGCTAGTGGTAGTACCTACATGATAGCATTTAATGGGATTATCCATGTAAAATAGATTATAAAGGAAGCCTCAGTAAATGACAATTACATCATTGACATTATTTTATTATTGTTATTGTTTATCACTAGGTATAACATTTCTCTTGCATTGAAGCAGTAGAACATTGTTCAAACTCAGCTAACTTCATGCATAACATCATTGTTAACTGTCAGGGTTTACCTGTTGATCTGGTGCTCAGAGAAGTTGACCACACCCTTCTGCGTCTTCAGGTACAGTGTGGTGGAAGTTCTGCTGTGGCTCATTTTGTCTGTGTCTTTTCTCTTCGTGCTTCACATACTAGTTTCTTTGGCAGTGGTGAATATGATGTCAAAGTTTGTACATTTCAATGTCTGGTTTAGACTTTGCTTTAGCTTGATACTGGAATTAATTGACTATTTTCCAGGGTTCAGTTTTTCTAAAGGGTCTTTCAGGTGCCCACTTACTAAAACCTTAACCGAGAAAGCTTTGTAGGCAGAAAATGGACACACAAGAAATTGAAAAGCTTATACGAGAAAGAAATATGAGAAACTTCTTCAGATAATTTTTATTCTATACACTTTTTTCTTAGAGCTTCAATAAAATGATGCATGTAAGAGGTGTAAAGAAGTTACACACTATTATAACCATTATTCATAAAGTTTACACATGCTATATGAGTAGAATGTTAACATAATGTTTGTTTTTCTTGTGGTTTGTTTTCGGCTTTTTTCTAGTTTGCTAGAGTTGTAAATATGGCACAGCACTGTTATATATTCATCAAAATTATTATTTGTGATGAATTTTTCGGTCTTGTAAAAATATTTCACATTTCTTTTAGTGTACTTCTTTGTTCTGTGACTTTGTCCTTCCTTGTGTGGCCATTATCACTGAGTCTGTCCTAAGAATCCTGTGGTCTTTAAGGCTCAGTAATTGTTCTCTTTCTGTGCTTGTTAGGGAATTATATTTATGATTCTTAACTTAGCTTATAATTTTGATTAATATCTTTAGATAATTTATCAATGTATTCTTAACCAATTTAGTCTTAGAGTTTCTAAGAGTGGCCCTCCCCAATAGAGAGCAGATAATTTCATATTAATTTAGTTTTCAGTGTTTCCACCACAGCACTATACTATGAGGTGTTTGTTTAAGTGAAGTTTGATTGCTTTTTCATGCTATTGTGTATATAGTTTCTTCTTAGATTGATACTTGTGTATCTTTTAGACAAAACAGTGCTGTATGTTAGGTAAAACTAAACTGGTTTGTGAAAATTTTACATAGTTTATAAGACACCAAACTTAAGGTGATGCTTTCTGCTTTATGGTTAATTGATGCCTACCAATTCCCTATGGTGTGCAAAATCAGTACATTCACTGAGTTCCCTATTTTATAGAACAGATTTAGTGTTACTACTCTTTGCCCCATGTTTGTTATTGACTTGGAATCAATTGATCAGTCAAGCAATCTGAAATGGAAATGATTATGAAGCATTTACAACTAAGCAAAGTTAAAGGAAAATATAGTAAGTTACAAATTACTGTTACTAATTAACATAGTAGCTAAAATACTGTTTTATAAAAGACATAGCTTGTGAATTATACAAGTATTTGAATATGTAATTTTTATTATCTGGACAGCTTAAAGATGTGATTTAAAATGCAGTCTTTGTAACTATCAACTTAGTAGAAAACAAAATGAGGCTCTATAAATTTTACTTTGTTATGATTTGATAGTAACTAGTTTCTTTCCTTATATTCAATCCAAGACTTGGAGTAAGCCTCCTAAAACGACATGTTGCTATAATTTATTTTCTTAACTCATTTACTGTAGTTATTTGTTATATTTGCAAAGTAAAAATAGCATGGGTAATGATGATATTTCCTTGCTTTCTTTGTCTAGTTATTAGATTCTAAGCAATCTGACTTCTTTGTGTTCTTTTATTTTATTTTATTTTATTGTTTTTATGCTTAACTATTTGTTTCTTTTTTTTCATCTGTCTTCTAGCTCTCATGTAGTCCTAAGAAAGAGCTTCTTTCTTCTGAAACTAGGTTCTCCATACTCCTCTTACAAACATACACAACTTCTTTATTTAGTAGAATAGCTTTATTGTAACCTTGCAGGGTTTTGGCATTGTTCTTCATGTCTTGTTTTATCTAAATTATTACCTAATTTTTTTGATACTTATAACAATTTTTTTAATTAAAGAAAATACATAAAAGAATAAAAAATATGAAGCTCTTACTCAAAATTCAATCATTCAGAGTTAACAATTTGACATATTTCCATACGCACATATTTCCATACACACATAGGCATACACACATATGGTGTGTGTATGTGTGTGTATAATCCTTTGTGTATATAACTTTGTAGACTGTTTTTTATAACTTGAAATATCAGGAGCATTTTTCCATGCCATTAAAACCTCTTTATGAACATAATTTAATGGCTACTTAATATTCCATCATTTGGCTGTGTAATAATTTCCTTAATGATTCCTTAATTTTGTAAATTAGGTTCAATCTATTTTTTCCTGTAAATAATAGCACTTTGACATGAGTACATCAATTATTGTCTACATTTAAAAAATTAATTTCTTAAGATAGATTTCCAGATGTAGAATTAGTGGATCAAAGTATGTGTTTATTTCTGAGGCCACTGATACATATTGCCTAATTGATTTGCATAAATAATATACCTGTTTATGCGTCCATTATTTATATTTTGAAATTCTAAATATTTAGTATATATAGTACAAAACCTCAACTTAGAACAGTTCTTACCATTTGGTGAATATAAGCTGGGAGTAGCATTCTGCCCATCTTTGACTGCATTTTCTTGGAACAAAACCAAAGAGGCATGTGTCAGGGGCAGCTAGGTCATGTAATGAAGGGACAGAGTAATTCTTTCCCCCCCTATTATTGTGAGAAGTCAGTTTCCAGTGATTTAATGGGGCTACATGCAACCAATGACCAGCTGCAAAAAAGGGCTGAATTTTAATATAGTGTGTACTAATAATGAGTCATGAGCATGAACACAGATACAGTTATAGACACATATGTTATTTTTAAGCAGTTGTGTATGCAATGTTAATTATAACTCATTTTTTGCTGTAGGTTATGTTTTCTAATTAGCCACACAGTGTTCTCCTGGATATCAACTAGTTTATTTTCTGTTGGCACCATTAAGTTTGGCAGTATTTAGAAATGATTTTTAATTCTCTCATCAAATGAATGATGATGGAGATCATAGCAGATTAATCACTTGAGGTATATATTTTTAATATCAAATGTAATATTTTGGGTATATTTTACACTCTACAAATTATTACTACAGGTTTAAGCCATTACTTTATGTCCATTAAATATCGTATCGAAAGTATTTGATGCTTCCCTTTTGTTTATGAACTTGTATTATTTATGTTGGCTACTTTTATTATGTCATTAAAAACAAAACTATAGTGCTGCTATTTGAATTTAGTTAGTGGACTTAGTATAATAATAGCAATAATAACAATAGTACTATAATAACAGTTCATTTGTAAGGCTAAAACAATGTTTATGATAATTTTTACTAAATGATTATTCAGACCCTGGAAAAAGACTAGGAGATCACTGTTTTAGTATTATAACTACCTTTTGCTGTTGGTTTCCTTATTTTTCTCAAAGCTAATTCAGTGGCATGTTTTGTTTTTTAATCCTTAGTTTTTGATATATCTCATATCTCATTTGTGATATGTAAAACATTTCCACCATACTGGCTTGGGCACGTGCGTAAGAGGGAGTAAGGGGAGTGCTTTTGAGAGGGGTTGTAGCTGCTCTTCTCTAAGCTGCTGAGTTCTCACTTTGTTTCTTCTGCTTTTCAGGTCTAAACACATCTACATATACGCACTAGGTACACTTTGATGTTTTCATTCTCTGCCTATTCTTTTTCCTCATTTTCATTCTGTCTTTTCTTCTTCCTCTCATCTCTCACATGCATCTGTGCGTGCACATACACACCTGTATGTGAATTTTCAGGTGTTAAAAACAAAGATTGCAGAATCTGGATCTAGTTTAATTGCTGAGGTTGTACTTAACGTTTTCTCCCTTTTGCTTTTATTATTTAAATTGTCATCTGTAATATTTGTGTTTTTATCTGTACAAGCAGTTTTATGTCTCTCAATGAAGAATAAATGGTGGAACTAGAAAAACTCTTAGACCAGAGCTTCTCAAACTTCCGTATGCACGAATCATCTGGACATCTTATTAGAAATTCAAGTTCTAATTCAGTTGATCTGGGTGGAGCCTGAGATTTTTCTAACACGTGCCCAGGGTGATGCCAGTGCTGACAGTCTGAGGCCACCCTCTGAGTAGTGAGGTTTCAGACTCTGGCTGCAGGCTGAGAGTACCATTTACTTTAGAACAGGACTATGTGAGTTTAAAAGTCAGTTTCTTCACACATTAGCTATAAGAGTCTAGTATCTACAAGGATGGGGGGTTACATTTTCTTTTCAAATATAATTTCTTTTAATCAATTGTTCCCTATTTTAGGCAGTAGTAAAAACACAGTAATTTAAAGATTCGTGAGTCTTGGATCTTCTGTGATGGTCCCATATACAGCTTCCCTAATCCAGTTTGCTACTTAGTGTAGCGTAATAATGACATGCATCAAAGTTTACTTTTGGTGATTAAATTTAATTACATATCATCTCCAATTGATAATTGAAAAACATTTCTGCTGGGAGTTTCGGGAGTGAAGGTGAAGGGTGGGGATTGGGAGCAGGGGTGGAGGCTCGAGTATAAATGAGGATTAGGTTACGGAAGAGAAATGCTTTTCCTCTGTCTCACCCCTATGGTTATCACTCAGGAGCAGAATCATGAACAACTGGATTGAAATGAACTACCTGTTGAAAGTGAGAAAATCACCCAATACATATGCAGGAGTTGTTGTTCCCGTTACACTTTTAAATATGATGATGTATTCTATGTACTTTAAATAAAGAGATCTACATGGTTTCCTGTACACAAATGGAGAGCTTCTAGCGATAAATATGTATCAGAACCTACAGCGGTGTGATTAGAAGATGAGCTGATTTTAGACAGGAGATGATCTGGCCAAGTTCCACAGGTTGGGCCATTATTTGCAGTCCAATAGTCAGACGTGAGGCCTGTCAAAACAGCTGCATCTTTAAAGCTGGCAATTGTAAAGTATCTTGGTTTACAACATTATCCAGGAAAATGATCAAATCACCTCATATGGTTGGTTCCTGAGATGGCAGAAGCCACTTACTGTAAAGCCACTTTATAAAACACTCAAGGAAAGAAAGGTGGGAAGCCTTTCCCTTGCCAGTTACCGCTGTGCTTGACCATTAATTGTGTTTTAATTGATGGCAAAGAAAATTTCATCCAGCATGGATTTTGCTTTTCCAAGCCTTTTCAAACATTGTTTGAGAACTAGGTAGCACATTTAAGTTATATTTCCTATCTTATTTGTCTATGTACTTTCAATGAATATAAATTGCCCTTTCTTTATAGTAAGCCCACATTTAAAAAGCTTCTGTTTTGCCATAATACAGTAGAATTATTTGTGGTAATGTTACAAGTCTCTAAACTGCAGGAACATTATCCTGCTGTTTTATTGTTTTATAATGTAAAAGTAAATGCAAGCATTAAGAAATGTGCAATGCTGTCAGGCTTCTTCAGGATTTAAGAAAATTGCCCCAACTATTGAAGAACTGAAAATAATCTTTCAGGTCGCAAAGAGCAGTTGTTATAATATTGCCTAGCATTTTGCTTTCTTTTTACTCTAACCATGGTGATTTGAGTCAATGCTTGAAGAAACTCGGATTTTATTTGATTTCCACAAACGGCTATTGCCTTGTAAGAATTACATATAAAACAGCATGGTTAAAAAAATAGGATGAAAATAGGACTCATTTTAACTCTGCATAAGCTTAAATCATAAATCTGTTTCTTGTAATGGTGAAAATTTTGCAGCCCAACGTCTTGATCCAATTTGTGAATTTGATATAATAGGCACAAATAGTATGTGTTAATAACAAAACTGAAATTACGTTGTGCTGGAAGCTCTTCATAAAAATGAACCAAACATACAAACAGAATTTTGAAGCCATATCTTCCAGAAAAGTTCTCATGAAGCATTTTTGGGTTTTTAAAATGTAAGGAAGGCGGTATTCCTTACGGTTTTAGCCTTTTGTCCTATGTGTTTTAAAATATTTCCATTTAAATGCAGATTTTGATTTTCCATCTGGGACTAGGTAGAAGCCATTCTATTCCAGTCCTAAAAGAATAATCCACTTTAACACAACATTTCTCCCTAAAGGGTTGGTCTTTTCTAGTCATAAGGTATTATTTTTCTCAGAGTGATATTAACATTCATGATGTAGCGATTTTATCTTGATTTGAAAGATGTTTTGTTCTGGCAATAAAAGGGATTAGGGGAATGTCCTTTGTATCCTGTTGCTAAAAGAATAGCCTTACCTTGCTCAAAATTAGGTATCAGTAATTTTCAGTGTTTTGCGGTAGGTATATGATTTGTATTTTTATAATATAAAATCTATAAGCCTAGTGAAATGGAAATTGCCAGAGTAATTTCATCAAATTCTTAAACATTAGGTTGTACAGTTTAGTTTTGTTTTTAACAGATAAAGTAGCATGTTTGAAAATTTCTGAACGTGTTGTAACAGTTTTTTGCCTTCATTTTCTTTATGCCATGTAAAGAAGCCTTGGGGGTACATAAGAATTGTTAGAGCAACTAGTCACTGCATTCAGTGACACAGATGTGTTGATTTTGCCTCACCTTCTGAATTTATTAAAACTTTTAAGATAAAGAGGGATTACATTAATTAAATGGAATGTCTGAGACAGAAGAAGAAAGGCTCTGAAGGCCTCTCTCTATTTGTTGGGCAAAGTCTCAGCGTGCAGAATGTAGCTATCCACGGCTTCCCGCACGTTGGGCCCTGTGCAGGATGCCAGCGCCGTGCCCCTAGGCGCGCTGTCATTCAGCCGACAGATTAATTAACCAGAGGCTGCAGAGCCTCGGTGCTTTCAGTCAGTCCATTCTTGAGGCCGAAAATACAAGGTTTTTAAAACCGTGAACATTCAAAAAGTTTTTTGTTTTTTGCCCTTAACAAAATCAGAGAGTGTAGTAGTGACACTTCTGTGAATAGTTTTGTGTACACACGTAGAAATATATAAATATACATATTTTTTTTCTCTTTTCATGAGTCAGTGATTTTAATGGATTAAAAACTTTAAAATCCAACCAGAGTCTGACGTGTACAGCCCACAAAGAGAGGATTTTTCTAATGTCAGTGTACATCCTTAAAACTTCCTAATTAGTGATTTATTAGATCACATGGGTGGTGAGCTCTTGATTATGATTAAGAATTCTGAAGTTTCAACAGAATCAACCTTAAAAACACATTTATGTATCTGACTGATAAACCATACTCATTCAAATTTTCATTAAGATCACTTTTTATTTTCAGCAAAGACATATCTATCCGTACATACATAGAAAGTATTTTGAGATGAGTATTTTTACACTGTAGTATTTTGTTTAAACAACAGTTTTAAAAATAACTATTAACATCTCTTTATAAATGAGTACATTAAGTTTGTTTTATCTGTTCAATTTAACTTATTTTATAATTACATTAAGCATTATTAATAGCTAAAGGATAAAATATTAATAACTGATAATTTCCAAATATAGAGCAAGATCTCTGTTGATAAGATAATGTTTTATTTGTGCTTTTAAATTAGGAAGGAACAAGGAGATAGTTAAATGCAAAAAGAGGCATGTTTCCATTTTAATTTTTTTAGCAGTATAGAATACAACTTCCTTCCCCACCCCTCAACCTTTTTTCCCTGACACTGTCAATTTTTTAGCGTTCTCACTGGAATTTATTTTGTTGTAGTAAATAAAAGACAAGTCATTATTAAACAGATTTTGCTGTTAATTCAATGTATGATTACCCTTTGCCGTAGGTACTTTTAAGGGCTTTTATCCAAAATAAAATTCATTAAAAATGCAATTAAAAAATCTATTGTTAATGACTGCTTGAGTGACTGGCTCATAATTGGCTTATTACAATAAAAAAGCAACTGTTTAAAAATCTTGACAGTGAAATACAGTACAAAGCGAACACTTCATTGTAAGGCCCTATGTGATTACAGGATCCTGAAGGTGAAGCAAAGAAGCGTGCAAATCTGAGACTCCAGACAACTTTCTCTTTTACATCAAGTACAGTGAGTTCAGGTCATGACCTAGCATGGGCTGTCAAAGTAGGAGCCCCTCTTATTTACAGTGTCCCGTACTGAAGAGTAAACTTAGGTAATATATGCCACTTAAATGCTAGCGCTCAGACTCCTCTTTGTTTCCCTTCCCCAGAAATCTTTTCAGTTGACTTAGATTACAAAGTTGTAATCAGGAAATCTTTAGTTCTGTTGGGGCTAAACTAACAAAGACAATATTGTCATACAAGCCATCATTATTACCTGCCCTTTTGTTAATGCAGAAAAGCATGTAAATAGCTCTTTTTCAAGCTCCTGACTTTTTGTGTAAGCATTCCTAAAGATTTGTTTTTATTCTAGCATTTTGCTGATTTAATATTTGTATCAAATTATTTTTAATTAATTTTGCTTTTAAGCCATAGGTCCTGAATAAGATAAAAATATAAACTTGGCGATGCAGGAGGAAAAGTCAATTATACATGATAAGGTTTTCCTTAACAAATGAAAGTTTTATTTTTCTTTTTGTGTCTTGGACTTGACATACTGTAGCTTTAATGATGAACTTTTTGATGTCAAATATCAGCTGTTCTCTGTAGAGTATAAAATTTTAAAAAACTGACAAACGTAAATAGGAATGGTCATTAAATCTCTGCATAGAGTTCCATCTTTAAGGCAAAAAGCCGAAGTTCCAACAGTAGTTTAAAGGGCTTCTTTAATGAGCCCCTATATTTCCAAAATGCTTTTCCTGTTTGAGGCTAGAAAAACAGTACAAGTTTTAAAGACTGACGACTCCTGCTTTTGTTTAGTCTACAACAGCAATATTAATGTTGCTTTTGTGTTCTGCTGAGTGACTTAGGTGTAATTTTTCATTACATGTATTAAGAGTTGAATTATTTTGAACTCTGAACTTGAGACCTGCCCCTGTGTGAACCTCAGTTTATAAGCAAGGCAAGTAACTTCAGGATCAGAATTACTCAAGACCACTCACATTATTAAATGCAAGCAAAGAATGTTGATGTTAGGAATTTATATAAATTAGATGAAAAACTCGCAGTTTTTAAAGAAATAAGACATATTTAATTGACTTCATGGTAGCTTAAGGAACCAGACTGCTTGGGTATTTTGTCATTGCTCTGTGCTATTTGCATTCCTCTCACCACCTTGTTTTATAACCTTTACATTTTGTTTTCTCAGTCGAATTAAGAGGAAATGACTGCAGAGGAAATATCTATTTAAAACATACTGGAAATCACGTTGCTTTCTGGGTGAATTTTTCTTTAAAGATCTACTTAAGACAGTTTACCTTTTCTATTATACGCAAAACTGACCAGTGCGTCTCCCACACTTGGGGCTTGCTCAGGGAGACAGCTTCAGCTCACATTTACATTCAGCTGCACATTTAAGCCAGTGCCTTTGTGATGTATAATTGTAAGTTAATAAATCATTTTGTAAATGCCATGACTGTGTGATACCAGTGCCAAATACTTTAGATATCTAGGAATTAGTGTAGTGGGGAAAACTATTGAGACAAACACTTAAGTGTTTGTTTCATGGGGATATTTTGTAATATTTATAATTGGATGGCTATTCATGATCAAACCTTGTGGGTTAGATATAGGCCTAACATTTATGACTTCTTTTGTCTTCATGTAATTTATTATTTACTCAAACATTGATTGTGTAGATGGTGGAGTTCTTTCTTCACTGGCACTTAAAGTGTAGAATTGTATTAAAACAAAAATACCCTCTGTATGTTGCTAAGATTTTAGCATTTCATAGGCATGTAATGATTAATTAAGATTATGAAGTCTGCTATGATTATTAATTTATCTTCCCATGTCCAGGGCATATTGATTTTGAATATTAAAGAAGAGCTACATCTATTCATTCATCAAATGCGTTCTGAGTGACTGCTCTGTTCTGGGTCCTGGATGCAAATATCAATAAGAGTATGTCCCAGCTCTCTAAGCACTCATAGTCTAGATTACTAATGACAGTACAATCTTATATTGTGATGATAGAGCTACTTTGTTTTTTTAAGCAAATGTTGTGGGAATATAGAAGTGGGACAGAGAGATTAGCTTTTACCTGGGGAAGAGGCAGGATAGGCGGTCGGCAAAATACACATTAGTAATAATTCATCAGGAGGAAAAGATAAAGAATGACTTCCCAAACTGAGAGAACATTCTGTGTGAATTATGGCATGTGACAAAGTGTAGTGTGTACTTCTCAAAGTTTGGTGGTTAGAGGATACATATAAGTAATAATGGCAGGAGTAGGAGTGAGAAATTTGGGAGCAGGTTGGGAAGAACCTTGTGCGCCTTGCTGAAGAGTTTGGAGACCCCATTCTATAAGTAATGGAGAGTCCTTGAAGGTTTGTAAGTTAAGAAGTGAAATGGGTAGATTTGTATTTTGTAGAAGCACAGAGGAAGCATAGGGAGAAGAGAGATGGAGGCTAGGTCTTTTGAATATATTGAGATTAAGGTATCTCAAAATAAGAAATACGGAAACTGAACAGAGAGAAATCATGGCTGGATAAATTGATGATAGTGATTCTCAGCATATAATTAATAATGAAAGTCATGTGTGTAAATATGCTCACCCAGGGGGTGAAGCATTGCACAGTGGGAAATAACTTGGGCTCTGGTACCTTGTTTTCCAGGTGCCACTTACTAGCTTTGGTGACTTTGGGCAGGTTATTTTACCTCCCTGTGCTTCAGTTTCCTCTTCCATGCCATGAAGATAAAAACTGCCTACCTTGGGTTCACACAGTGTGAGGGATATAAATGATAAACGTCTAAGTATTACTTTGTCTTGTGCACCTGAAACTAACAAAACAAAACAAAAAAAAAAAGGTTGGGGGAAAAAAATCACAAGGCATAAAAAACAAACAGAAAAATACAACCCACAATGTGTACTATATATATCAAGCAAATGAAACTCACCCAGACAGTTCTAGATATTAGAACTAGCAGACAAGAACATTAAAACAGTTTTTATAATTGCATTCTTTATGTTTAAAACGTTAAGTAGAGACATGGAAGACATAAAAAGCTTCCCCAATTAAACTTATAGAGATAAAAATTAAAAAAAATATATAAGAAGAAGTTTAAATCAGGCATTTTGTCCTTAGTCAAGGATTAAACTGTCTGCTGTCTATTGAGTTCTTTTGTATATGTAATGTACCTCCTAACAATTAACTAAAGTTGTGAACATAACTGGATTGCTAAGTTTTACTAAATATAAAATGTTCAAATATTTTTGCTTTTGTAAACAAAATTTTTCTGTATGTACTCTACATAATTTGATTTGCCTCTTATTTATTTGCCTCTGAAGGAAGGTTGGACTGAAGAATGGGAAGAACCTTCTATTTGAGTGACAGGTTCAAGCATGTAATACTTTTGTACCACATAAAATTCAGGTAAAATAAAATATTTTGAAAATTAAACACACACACACACACACACACACACACACACACACAAACTGCCTACCTTATAGAATTGCTCCGCAGATTTCATGTGTTATGTAGTGCTTATGATTATTATTATTGTTATGCTATTATTTAGAGTTAAGAGTAGGTTTTATCCCCCCATGAACTATTTTGATAAGGAGGAAGAAATAAAAGGGAAAGAGTTTTATAAAACGAAAGAGATTGGAATGTGTTTATAAATTGAGAAAAAGTAGCCAGTAGAAAAGAAATTATTGAAGGTACAAGTGATTGAATAAGATCCAGGAAGATATGGAAGTGATGCAGTGACAAGCACACGTACTGGGGTTAGCTCTGGACAGAAAAATATATGTTTACAAAGGAGAAACGTCATGATAAAGGACTGCTGTTTGTCTCTGTGATTTTAGAGGCCAGATCATCTACCTCAAAGGGGTGGAAATAATTAAAGGATTTGTGGACAATTTTAAATATTTGGAATGATCTCTTAGAAGAAAAAAAAGGGGGGACTGAGGATTGCCACACTGCCCAGAGCCCATGTGTGGCTAAAAATCAGAAATTTGAAAAGGAGATGGTTTTTAAAATTTAACTTCAATTAAATTGAAAAGAAAATTAGGGATGCTTGGTACCAAGATCACTTTTTAGGACGTTACTTATGTCAAAGGTAAATAATAAACATATTTTACTATGTTTATATATAAATATATAAATAAAACATTCCAGAAAGTGTAGTGAACAATTGCTAAATAAAGCTCCTATGAGAACAACCTTCCATACTTCAGAGGAGAGAATACAACGTTAATATGAATTTAAATGAATGCAGCTGCTCAAGGGCTATATTTTCTGGGCAACAGACAACAGATGATGCAGTCACTTTATGATGGTCACTTAACGATACCAGTGAGGAAAGAATTGCATGCCAGAAAACAATTTATAGAATCAAATAGTTCTCCCACTCTCGTAGTAGTAATGGCACCAGTACAACTAGGTGTCTACACTGCCTACTTACATGAATTAAAAACAGAATGAGATATCCACAAATAAGTTAAACAAATGTCTGCACAGCATGGTATTGCAGTTTTTCTTTATTATGTAGGTTACTTCGAGTTATTCCAGTTAGCTTTTTTATTATTCAGATATTCCTTTTTAAATATTTGTACTATAATTAACATAAAACAGTTTTTTTTTTCATTTTTAGAATTGAGAATAACCTTTAAAATACTATCAGTTACTTTACATTAATTTATATTACAAAGGATTAATAAATACCCTGATTTCAACCACTTGCTGTTCTTTAACTGTTGAGAAATGGAGTGCTTATAAGTTTGGATTCATCAGTAGGAAAAAACAAATCACTGGGAGATTATTTGTCAATAGGGGAACAGTGGTTGGAAATAGTAGTGTAGAGATTTTGCTATTTTATTTTGTTTCCTCTCTCATAACTACCTAGAGTTTCATTCAATGCTTAATTTTTTTCTTTAACTTTTGATTTAGAGAAATTTCAAACATGAATTAAAATAAAGAGAATAGCATTATGAACCTTCTGTAGCTGTTTCCCAACTTCAATCATTTTCAACTCATGGAATGCTTCATTTGAAGTTTATAGATTCTTGTGATGTCTTGGTGTCAAAATAATAATTAGCTGTATCTTAATTATAAATATAGAAAAGTCCAGAGTGGCATTTAAAATTAAGCATCAATTTGCATGAACAGACTTTGGAGAAATAACTTTTCCCCCATACCGTAAGTGAGCATTTCCAGTTAGGAAAACTAAAGCATCATAATTCTAGGTTATTTATCAAATAAGAGATTAAATTCAAATTAAGAATCTCTACCAGCTAGGTGGTAAGGACATTACTTATCTTGTGAATATTATACTTAAATTGGGGGAGTTAAGGTCTGGCCTGAGAGCATCTTTAACCCATTGAATAGTCCTTCTTATCCTTGTGAGGAAAACTCTGAGACCTATTTTAAAATACAGCCCCCTTAAAAGTATATGATTTTTATTTGCATTTCTTTGATGATTAGTGATGTTGAGCATTTTTTCATATGTCTATTTGCCATTTGTATGTCCTCTTTGGAGAAATGTCTCTTCAGGTCCTCTGCCCATTTTTCAATTGGGTTGTTTGTTTTTTTGTTGTTGAGTTGCATGAGTTCCTTGTATATTTTGGTTATTAACCCCTTGTCCGAGGCACTGTTTGCAAAAATCTTCTCCTATTCAGTGGGTTGCCTCTTTATTTTGTCGATGGTTTTTTTTGCTGTGCAGAAGCTTTCAAGTTTGATATAGTCCCATTCATTTATTTTAGCTTTTACTTCCCTTGTCTTTGGAGTCAAATTCAAGGTCCATAAGTTTAGTACCTATGTTTTCTTCTATGCAGTTTATTGTTTCAGGTGTTATGCTTCAGTCTTTGATCCATTTTGAATTAATTTTTGTACATGGTGACAGATAGCAGTCCAGTTTCATTCTTTTGCACGTGGCTTTCAATTCTCCCAGCACCATTTATTGAAGAGGCTGTCTTCATTGCATGTTTTTTGCTTTTTTGTCAAAAATTATCTGTCCATATTTATGTGGTTTTATTTCTGAGTTCTCAATTCTATTCCATTGGTCTACATGTCTGTTTTTCTTCCAATACTATGCTGTTTTGATTATTGTCGCCCTGTAGTACAAGCTAAAGTCAGGGAGTGTGATACTTCCAGCATTGTTCTTTTTTCTTAAGATTGCTTTGCCTATTTGGGGTCTTTTGTGGTTCCAAACAAATCTGATGATTTTTTGTTCTATTTCTTTAAAAAATGCCATTGGGATTTTGATGGGGATTGCATTAAATCTGCATATTGCTTTGGGGAATATGGCCATTTTAACTATGTTGATTCTTCCAATCCATGAGCATGGAATGTGTTTCCATTTCTTTATGTCTTCTTCAATTTCTTTTAATGGCTGTCATCAACAAGCTAAATAGTAACAAGTGTTGGAGAGGCTGTGGAGAAAAAGGAACCCTCATATACTGTTGGTGGGAATACAGACTGGTGCAGTCGCTATGGAAGGCAGTGTGGAGGTTCCTCAAAAAGTTACGAATAGAATTACCATATGACCCAGCAATCGCTCTCCTGGATATATACTAAAAAAATCTGAAAACATTTATCCATAAAGACACATGTGCTTCGCTATGGAAGGCAGTGTGGAGGTTTCTCAAAAAGTTACGAATAGAATTATCATATGACCCAGCAATCCCTCTCCTGGGTATATACCCAAAAAATCTGAAAACATTTATCCATAAAGACACGTGTGCTCCAATGTTCATTGCAGCTTTATTTTTTTTTATTTTATTATTTTATTTAATAAATAAGCTTTATTTATTGGCCAAGACACGTGTGCTCCAATGTTCATTGCAGCTTTATTTTTTATTATTTTATTATTTTATTTAATAAATAAGCTTTATTTATTGGCCAAGACATGGATACAACCAAAATGTCCTTCGATAGATGAATGGATAAAGAAGTTGTGGTATATATACACAGTGGAATACTATTCGGTGGTAAGAAAAGATGAAATAGGACCATTTGTGACAACATGGATGGATCTTGAGATTATGATGCTAAGTGAAATAAATCAGACAGAAAAAGCAGAGAACCATATGATTTCACTGATATGTGGTATATGAACCAAAAACAACAAAAGAACAAGACAAACAAATGAGAAACAAAAACTCATAGACACAGCCAATAGTTTAGTGGTTACCAGAGGGTAAGGGGGGAGGGTGGAGGTAGATGAGGGTGAAGGGGATCAAATATTTGGTGATGGAAGGAGAACTGACTCTGGGTGGTGAACACACAATGGGATTTATAGATGATGTAATACACAATCGTACACCTGAAATCTATGTAACTTTACTAACAATTATCACCCCAATAAACTTTTATTTAAAAAAAAAGGAAATCCTGCCATTTGAGCCAACAACAAAAAAATATTAAAAGCTTGCTATGTGCCAGTCAAAAAAAAAGTATGTGAACAAAATTAAAATTAGAATGGCTTCCTATTTTTTTGCTGTATTTATCAGAAGATAAATACAGTAACTGGAGTTTCTGAAATTTCTTAATGAAGAAACAAAAATACGATTAGGATTTTATTTCATGGTTAACTTTTCAGGGACATATTTATTTATTAAAAAAAAAAAGAAAGAAACAAACAACTGGGTTGACTTTCCAGTACTCAGATCAACTCAGTGGTTCCTAATTTATTTTTCTCTGTATATAACAGACTATGCTTTTGTTTTTCACCAAGATGTTGAAGAAAAGTTGTAATATGCAACGAACTTTTCTATGGTTTTCATCTTTTATATGAAACATGATGAAAATTCCTGGAACAAGTTATGCATGTTGGAAATTGACCCATGTCGGCAGTTGACAATACTAATTGAGTTTTTGACTAAGCTAACAGGAAGGCTGCTCTGGCATTCATGAGTATCACTTTGCTCAAAAATAAAGAAATAAGATATTAATCAGAGGCGTGGTTTTCAACAGAAAGTGACGTAAGTGTGAAAGGAAGCTTCTATGTTTTGCTATGTCTTACGTTATTATTATTATTATTGATTGTCATTATGGAATTAGAAGAAATATCTTTTGAAAAGAGAATGGGCAATGAGACAAAGATAATAAAAGGAAGAACTGAGTGGCCAGTGTTCTGAGTGGAGGAACTCATATAAGGCATAATCAAAATTAAGCCCCATTTTATTTAAAGTTAAAAATTAGTTAGCTTGAAAAGAGAGTACATATTAAAAAGTGCTGACTTACAGTTTATTCCTAACAGAAATAAAATACTAAAAGATGTCGGGTTAAAATGGGCATGATGCCTTGCCTCGTATAGGGTACCCCAGTTATTTGTTAAATAAATAAGTAAATAACTAAATAGATAAAATGCCAGTGAACAAAGCAATGGGAGTTCAGCCTGCATGTGCACAAATATGTAGTAATATACCCAACACTGCTTGTAGAATGATAAGTTGAGTTATTATTTAAATCATGACAGGGATCCCCAAGTCAATATATATTAATACTTATTTGTAAAATTAGCCCTAGCACTGTTACTCTCCTTGATCACTAGATTTCACTGCCAGCAGGTGCAGTTCTGAGTAAAGGTCGTGAGTATCAAATTTAATTGACTTAGATCATATTGAGCTCCTGGTTAGTGTGCTGCAAACGTTTGCAAGGTGGAGAGCATAGCCACCAATGACCCGTTCATTGACCATAACGATATACTTCGTCTTACGGAAAGTAGGTTTGGCTGAGAATGGGAAGCTTCTGATAGAGAGCCCATCATTGTCTTCCCAAGGTCCGATCCATCAGCACCGTATAGAATGGTGGCGATACTGATTATGCTGTGGCGTACACTGATATATTTATTATCCTGGAAAAATAGAGGGTTTACTTAAAGGATAGAACCAAAACGTTCCTTATACTCATGATAGAGGTGAACCTAAAAAATAGGACGACGTCCTTAAAATTATTAGCTTCACCTATTATCTCATCAACTCCTTGACCTCTTTGCTCTGTGGAAAGCAAGCCACATCATTACTGTCTGTGACCTTGTTGACACCCAGGAGACTAGATGGTCCCTTTCGAAAGCTGGTTGTTACGGGCATGCTATTGCTAGGAACCTCATTCCTGCTTCCACTGACACTGCCGCAGCTATTGGCAAGGGACTTCCTGAGTTAAATGAGAAGCTCGCCAGCATGGCATCTTTGCACCTATGCCCACGAGGCAAACTTGCCAAACACAGTGGCCAGAAGCAATAAGGCAAGCATCTGCTAGACCCGTGAACCTGTGATTTCTGCTGATGTGACTAGTGTCCCCCTAAATACTTAAATAAGTTCTCTTATTGCTACGCTGCTGATTTGGGCCATGACCACCATGCTGTTGACATGAGGGGCCTGGATGGAGCATCTAACCCTATAGCAGTTGCCAGGGGACCATGTCTCTTAATTCTCCCCTCTTCCCCCAAAACACACAATGGGAACATTCCCCTTTCACACCTAAACATTTTACCAGCTTTCTTTCCACAGCGGTGGGGTAAGGGACAGAGATATTTCTGTATTCTGTGCCATTAATAAAATTTTCACTTGGCCCAAATGTGATGGGTTGGAACAGAGGAAGTACAAACATCAGCCTAATATGCATTTGCAATCAGAAAGGTAAATTAAGTCTCATAACCATCAGAAAAAGAATTTGACAGGAGAAAAGGGGGGAGGATCCTACCTTTGTAGAAGCTCTGGAAGTTCTGCTTTACACTATTTTCTTTGGTTATGGCCATAGTATCTCAAGTGAAACTTTTTCAAAAATAGAGGGAATTGGGAAAGAGTATGAGAAGAATGAGCAAGTTCATTCTATATTTGATATTCTAGAACTGGCTAGAGACAAATTTAGGAAAACAGAATTATATAAACTGACCTTCTCAAGGAATGACAAACTACTAGAACTCACTACTCTAAGAGGTATGGGGTATTTTGTGTGGCCTTTAAGTGCTAAAGCCTGTATATGAACACATAAAAGCATACAACAGGATGCAGAATTACACATATACTTTGACAACATCTATGCAAAAACAGCTGTATGAATAGAGACTAAAAAGGAATGTAACATAAATGAAATTACTTGGGCTGCGTTACTTGGAATGTTAAATTTAATACTAGACTTGGTATTGTGGAAAAAATTTACAGAATATTAGGACGTGTCTGTTGTTTGGAATTACATGGGGATCTTTAAGGATCAAATCGTGACTAATCCCACAGTAGAATGGCCCATTCCTGTCAACAATGAAGCATTTATTTCCCACTGGGGGCCATTTCTTAAGTGGATCTCCTGGGAAGTTGTGGAGCTGTGGGGTGGGGTGAGGGGGATGAGGAGAAGATTCCTGGATAACCTTAACCTTGTGCTTTGATAACCACATGACAACGTGTGCAAAAATCTGTTTCTTGTGGTAGTCGAGGAATAAGAGAATTCTCTAATTCTCTCCCAAGACGTGATTTCATTTTTAAAACAGAAAGAGGAAAGGGTGAATGAGGGAAAAGGGAAGAAAGAAGCTAGTACCCATATACGTAAGCTCATGACTGCTGTTAAAAATGAAAGACCAGAGATTGAGAGGACGTTTTTTTTTTTTTAACATGTTATCATTCTAGATTTGGGGCAAGTCTCTGAGCATTTACAAATATCCAGGAGCATGGTTAGCAAGACATTTGAGATAGTATTAGGCCATGGTTTTTTTAACTTCTGAACTAAGGGATGTTTGTAAACTCAACAGAGAGAAGGCGCTAATTATTAAAATGTGATATTGCTTAACACTGGGCTTAATAGTCTTGGTCTGCTCAACCTACGGAAAGTGAAGAGGATGGTTTGCAGTGATGATATAATGCTGCATAGACTTCCTTCTAGCGTGGAAAAAAAGCACAGCTCTCTCACAGTCAACCATAATACACCATTTTAACAGATGGCATTCTTTTGGTCTGTTATCTTCAATCCATGTAATATTTGGTGTTTCTAAAATGTGCTCATTATATTTACACTATTGGGCAACATTAGTAGATTAGCCTTTGTTTTTTAAATACCTTGTATTTTCATTAAATAGTTTTGGAATGACATTGGATAACGTTCACTAATTTTTGTGCTTTTGTTTTATTACTTTTAACTATGATTTTGAATCATCTTTTGCTCATCATTTCATTGAGGGTTGGTTGAAATTTTGATATATTGACAGGGTAGTAGTCTTTCTTTTCCTTTTCCTCCCTAAAATATAGAAACTGATCAAAAGAGGATTTTTTTTGCTTTTAGTTTTTGCTTTTTTTTAACTAGTTAACCTTGATATGGAGCTCTTCTTTCTCAACTTCTGACTATGGATATAGTTATAAACAACCTAGGAGTGCCCCCTGGAGGGCAAGGAAGCTTGCTGTATGAAAAAGGAACACATTTTAGAGACTAGTTGATTCCACCTCTGCCAGATAGCTTTGTATCTTGATGTCAATGATGGTTTCCAAAATGTGTAAATAGTTGGAAATTCACTAATGAACAACAACAAAAATTACAATTTCAGTATAAAGGAAAACTCACTAATATCCATTTCTTGTTTGTATGATATTTTATAGTTTTATTTCATTACATTTCTTTAATTTCATTTATTAAAAAATATTCATTAAGAACTTATTGCATGACAGGCCCTACTCTCTCTGCTAGGAGTATAATGGTGAGCATCTGCTTAGAGTCTAGTAATTAATGTTTATGTTAATTATTAGTTAATTACGTAATTAGTTATTAGTGTCTACAGACATTAATCAAATAAACTATCTAAAACATAAAATTGCAGCTATGACAGATGCTACAAAGGAAAGTACAGGAGGCCATGAGAAGGAGTTGAAACTGGTCAAAGATGAGGAAAGGATTCTTGAAGTGAGGCTTGAGTGTAAAGGTTTCTCCAGCTGGACAGTACCTGAATCAGTGCTGGAAAGGAAGAGCGTTTTCATCCCATCGATGGGCGTGGGAAAAGGCCCCTGGCAGGCCGGAGAGCAGCCTGGAGAGTAGTGTTAGGCTGAATGTGGCTGCAGGGCCCGGATGAAAGCTGAGAGTGATATGTGGAGAGGCTGTAGGAGTAGGTAGGTGTGGGTCGTAGTTACATAGGTTGTTTTATATGTAGGTATTCATCTAACTATCCCCTTTGATACACTTTTCTGTATGTATATTATACTTCAATAAAAATTAAAAAATTTTGACTGCATTTCAATGAATAGTTTAAGGCTGCAAAGCTTTATACAAAAGAGCACCTTAGTGGTTCTCTCACATCCACGCCCACTCACAACTCTCCCCTTATCAAAGGCAACCACTATCCTGGTGTCAATCACCAAGGTTATTTTTGTCTGTTCTTAAATATCATATAATTGGAATCATAACATTTATGCATTTATGTCTGGCTTCTTTTGATCCACTTTGTGCAATGAGATACTCCTGTGTTTGCATGTAGCAGTAATTTGTGTACTTTTATTGAAGCATAATATTCCAGTGTATGAATATACCATGTTTTATTTATCTTGCCTCCTATTTGGGTTATTTCTACTTTGGGGCCATTATAGAAGGTGCTGTGATGGATACTTTTGTATATATCTTTTGAAGTAAATGTATGCATTTCTGTTAGGAATGTGTGTAAGAGTCAAATTACTAGGTTACAGGGTATACCTACGTTCAGCTTTAGTAGGTACCACCATATGTTTTCCAAAATGGTTGTACCAGCTTATACTCCCACCAGCAATGTATGCGAGTTCCAGTTGACCCACATCCTTGCCAGCACTTCGTATTGACAGTTTTTTAAAAAAATAAATGTTAATCATTTGGGTGGTGTATGATGTTCTGCATCATGGTTTTGTTTGGGGTTTGTTTTGTTTTGTTTTGTTTTTTGCAGTCTCAAGGTGGCTTCTTCTGTATGTGCTTAGAGGTAGGACTTCGGTTCGGCTGACTTCAGGCCATTCTCAATGATGGTTGTCCTGTAGTTTAGTTGTAATTTTGATGTGGTCATGAGAGGAGGCAAGCACAACATTTACCTATCCACCGTCTTGACCAGAAATCTGTATTATGGTTTTAATTTGCATTTCTCTGCTGAGATTGAAAACTTTTCATATTTTTTTTTGGCCATTTTGATATTTGAGGGAGCTTTGCCTAGTCGATTCTGTGGTCCATTTTTCTATATGATTCTCTGTCTCTCATATTGATTTAGGAGTTCTTTATATTTTTTATGCAAATCCTTTGTCAGATAGATGTATTGCAAATACCTTTTATTTTATAGTAGAAAAATATCTTCTCTTTTGATTAAAAAATAATTCAAATGATCAGTTTTTTTCTTTATGTTTAGATAAGGCATTTTTTATGCCTTGTTTAAGGAATCTTTCACTATCCAAAGTCATCTTCCTGTGGTATCCTTTAGAAGCTATTGTTTATTTACACATTTAAATATACACTTGAAATTTATTTGTGTATGATGTGAACTAGGGGTAAAGATTCATTTTTTTTCCCAAGTGGATATCCATTTGTCCCGATATTATATATTGAAATGGCCTCACTATACTGCATTGTCATCTTTGTCATAAATTAAGTTTGTTGTGGATATTAACTGTTTAGTGTACATCTGTATCTGAATTCTCTAGTTTCTTCTATTGGTTCATTAGAACTTTTTTTTTTTTTTTTTAATTATTGTACCTTTAAAAGGAGTCTTGATATCTGGTAATGTAATTTCTTCAACTTTGTTCTTCAAGAGCAACATGGCTATTTTTAGCTATTTTAGAATTAAATTGCCAGTTTCTACAAAAATAATCTGCTGGGATTTTGATTGGGATTACACTGAAACTATAAATTAATTTAAGGAGAATCAGCATCATTGCAATATTGAGTCTTTAATCCATAAATGTAGTACATCACTCCATTTGTTTGGGTCTTCTTTAATTCCTCTCAATAATGTTTTGAAGTTTTCTGTTTAGAAGTCATCCACATGTTTACTTAGATTTATGTCTGGGTATTTTTTGATGCTAGTGCCAATATGTATTAGTTTGCTAGAGCTGCCATAACAAAGTACCACAGAGTGGGTGGCTTAAAAAACAGAAATATATTTTCTCACAGCTATGGCAGCTACTGTGTTTCCCCAAAAATAAGACCTAGCTGGAAAATTAGCTCTAATGCATCTTTGGAGCAAAAATTAATATAAGACCCTGTCTTATTTTACTGTAAGACCTGGTCTTATATAATATAATATAATATAATATAATATAATATAATATAATATAATATAATACAATATAATAAATATATAATATAATATATACCAGTTCTTGTATTAATTTTTGCTCCAAAAGATGCATTAGAGCTAATTGTCCAGCTAGGTCCTATTTTCAGGGAAACAGGGTAGAAGTTCAAGATCAAGGTGTTGGTTTCATTCTAAAGCCTCTCTCCTTGGAGTATAGATGACCCTCTTCAACCTGTGTCTCAATATGGTCTTCCTTCTGTGTCTGTATGTGTTCTAATCTCTTCTTATAAGGACACCAGTCATATTGGATTAGACCTCATTTTACTTTAATTATCTCTACATAGACCCTGTCTCCAAATATAGTCACATCCTGAGGTACTAGGAGTTAAGACTTCACTATAAAACGTTTGGAGAGATACAATTCAGCACATAGCACAATGGTATCAAACTATTTGTTGCTGACATATAGGAATAGAATTTTAATTTCAAATATTGACCTTATATACAAGTATAATGACCTTGCTAAATTCACTTCTTAATTCTAATAGTGCTTCTGTTAATTGTCTTTGGTTTTCTACATACGCAATCATATCACCTATGAATAATGACTGATTTCAGAATAAAAGTGTTTAGTATTATATTTCACTGCTAAGTGAAATACTTGCAGTGGCCTTTTTGTAGATACTTTTCATCAGATTAAAGTCTCTCTCAATTACTCATTTGTTAAGAGTTGTTTTTTTGTTTAATCCTGAACTAACTTTGAAGCTCAGAAACTATTTAATTGTTGCTATAATGGACAATAGTGGAAGAATGTAATGTTTTTGTTCATTGGAAACTGAAGCTTTGTGGTGGCTCCTGGTTTCTGTGAAATTTGAAAGGAATGATTTGGAAGAAAATGGGAAAATTAGTTTGAAGTGTGAGTTTCATTGAAAAATTTAAAAGCTCAGCTACTTGGGATTCCTGAAACTCCAGATATTTATAATCATCAGCACTTGAGTATTTTAACACAATTTTTTGTTTCTTTAGTTTTTGCCAAATAGGTATCCAATGTTGTTATCCAATTTATTTTCAGTTAATAATAGAAATAAGTACTCTGGTTTCTTTGCTTTGGTATCCTGGAGTTCAGTGCTCTAAAGTAATAAGTATGTGCAAAAGTTAAAATGAGCATTGCACAAATTGTTATAATTTGGAGCTAATCAGAAATCATTAAAAAGTATATCACAAAAACACACAAAAAAGATAAACAGAAAAAAATGTGTATCACAGATTTTACTTTGGGTCATTCAGATGGCAAAGAATAGTCATAATGGTAGTACTAATAATAGCAGTAAGAGTAATAATAACTAAAGGTAGTATTTTTTGAGCAATTAAAAATTGCCTGCTTTTGAGCAGCCATTGTTCTAAGCGATTTATATGTTTTAACATAGTTGTTACAATAATTCTCATAATACTATTTTATTCTTCCTTTTTACAGATAAGGAGACTGAGGCACAGAAACATAAGTAATTTGCTCCAGGTCTCACACAGCTAATAAATGGTGGAATCATGATTTGAACCAGGCAGTTGGTTCCAGAGCTTTCTCTAGAAGGCTATTTTATGTTATACTGGGATATAAATCTTTAATTTTAGTAGAATCTAAAAATTGATGAATAATAGTATATTTTAATGTCAGACTCAAAAAAATACAGCAGGAGGGAAAAAATGCTATTAAAATACTCCCACATGGAATACAAGAGTTCTCCACATTATGACTTCATTATTTGCCCCCTGCATGTTGTAGATACATAGTTCCTCTCCGCCCCTCATTCCTAAACCGTTTATCTAACCCTTGCCCCAATATTCCCCTTCCTACTCCAAACCACTTTACATGCTCTTGATAGCAACAGAGGTGTCCCCAAGTGAAGTTAAATAGAATGAAGAAGCGTCAAGATCCTCGATTTCCACGCAAATAAAACAGAATTGCATTATTTAATCTCTAAAATTCTAGAATGGCTAAACCTAACCTTTAAGACTCTTAAAAATGCCTGTAATGACCCTTCAGGTATCCCAGAATGTCTCATTCTACTTCCTGTTCTTTCTCCAGTTAAACCTGTTTTTCATCAAGCATTATGTAATGAGATAAAAGTTTTTTTTTATTGTTTTAAACCTAATTCTTTTTGTTACTGTTGTTTCATTACTAATATTTTAACTACTGCTTTCTAGTCTTTGTCATTACAAGTATATCTATGAGTACATTATTAGTTCAGTAAGTTAGCCTGGAAATCTAACCATCATTTCAAATAATTTTGTGAGGCATCATTCCTTTGTGGATCAAAATGTGCATATACACTTTATATGACACATGCACACTTGATATTTGTGGCTGTTTAATTCATTTATTTTGTCACAGTGCGTGAGCCAATTAGCTTTGCTTTATCTGTGAATATAGATTCAACTTGTAACCAAGGAGAACAATCTTAAATATGTTTTATTTTGATTACAGATGAACGAATGTTGATGGGTCAGCAGGAATCCACTACTCTTAGACAAAGAACTTAAAGATAGTGGCATTCCTATGGTAGGAAACAGAACTGTATATTTTTAAAATGGTAAATGTAACACTGAAAATCAGATCAAAGTAGTTTATACATTTGGATCTATATTTATTAATTTCTGTCTTGTGTCTGGTAAACCACAATAGTGGAATTCATTATTCATTTCTTTCTGTACCTTTACTCTGCTGTTTTCGTGTGGTGGTTATAAGCCCAGCCTCAACCCAGCCTGCCAAGGTTCAGATTCTGGTGCACTATTGCACTAGTAGTTGTATGTTCTTGAGCAAGTTACTTAATTTCTCTGTACTCCAGTTTTCTTATTTATAACATCAAAAATAAAAGAAACATACCTTATGGAGTTACAGGAAAGATTAAATAAGAAAATAAAACTCTTAGCAAGGAGTACACTCTTAAATTTGGCAGCTCAATTATTGTTATTGGTGCTCTGAAACTGGAAAATCTCAGTCAGTGGTGACCATTGGAAATAATCCCTTGTGAGAGAAAATGTGTTTTTCAATCTTAGGAAATTTTATTTGTACAGATTACTATTACTGATGGAAAGGGAGGGAAAGCATTTTTATTTGTTACCTGGCAAATATCCTCCTATCTGAATGAAAAATGTGAATAACATAATAGGTGAATTAGTTGTCTTTCTTCATTGGCTTCATGTTTGATGTTGACCATTGCAGATCAGATGATTAACTAACAGAGCCACTGAGGAAGTGGTTATGGAAGAACTTAAAAGAATTTGGTTTAGGGCACTAATTTCAGTAACAGTCTGCTCTGTAGAAACTTTTTCTTTATCCACAAATCCAGTCATTTCCCTTTTGGCCAAGCCAGTTACTCAGCTGACTTTACGGTGTTCTTGTTTCCTCTGTGTCAGACACTGTATGTAGATACCCCTTAATGTTCTCGTCCCTCGTGTTTATACAGCCTTTTATCTGTCTTCATTCTTCCATTTTTTAAATATATATGTATCTTTAAATTTTCAAAGCAAATTGAGATGGCACAGTGTGTTGAAGCAATGTGGATTTCGTCAGACATCACATTCTTCCAAATGGAAAGATGGCTCAACATTTTCTATTATTATTTTAGATGAAATGTTCTGCAATATGTTGTTGACATTGTACTGAAGTAAATACTGTATGCTCAAGTCTCTCAGGGACCCTCATGAAAATGAGATGCATGTCCCAGGAGGCTATCTCAGAAAAGAGCTAAATAAAATAGCATGAATGAAGAGGCACACGAGAATTTATTATGAGAAAATATTCTTATGTAACATACTGGACCTAAAGAAAACGAAATGTTGGCACAACAGATTGCTATCATTATGTGGCTCTATGTGGTGTCACACACATAATAATTCATATTTTTTCCCTTTTTTGGTCAAATAGACTGAAGATATTTTGTTTCATTTATTAGGTATATTTCACATTCATTTGGTCTACTACAAATCTCTCTTTATGACTGACAATTCAGCTATGTTCATTTTTGTTTTTCTTTAAGAGGACCAAAGTGGAGCCACACAAATCTCAGCCTTTACTCTTAAGTGAAATGCAAATTAACCCAAGAATTGAGGTGTAGTTGAAAAAGGGCTAGCGAGCCTATAATAGATTTAGTCCAAGTTAGGAGTTAATTGCTCGGTCTTCTTTTAGCCTTCCATGTTTTCTTTAAGTTTGGGAGCCCCTTCTGCTTACGGGTATTCCTTCTGGGCTTACGCATTTTCAGTAGCTTTGTCTAATTATTTGTTTAAGGAGATCTTTCTAAATATTTGCTCTTGAGTAGATATTTTTGATGACTATTCAGAGAAATTTAAACATGAGAAGGATATAGGTCCTTTCTGTAAGAGTTTAGAGAATAAGTTTTGGTATTCTAGTTAGTTTATTAATATGCATAATATTATTTTTATGTAATGTATTAGCTGGGTCCCTGGTTACATGTGACAGAAACCAAGTTAAGCTGGTCTAGGATCGAAACAAAACTGTTTTAAGGACAGAAGGGAATCTTATGAAACTAGGACTAGGAATTGGAGCACTTTCAAAACTATTATTTCTCATTTCTGCTTCTCTTTGCTTATCCACTCGGTTTTCTCTGAATAGATTGGTTTTCTCAGATTCCCAGATCATGTGGTAGAAAACATGGCTGCTCATAGTTTCTAAGGTTATAACTCTCTTTTCAAGAGTTCATCTTAGCCTCAGATTGAAATCTTTTAGTTCCATTTTCAAATTTCTGAGAAGAAAACTGTTGCCCAGCTCAGAGTGCCCATTATTGAACCAACTAGTTATTGTCACGGGGACCAGATAATCTTGTAAAAATAGCTGTGGTAGCCACATAGATGTTGGGTGGGCATTTTACAAAAAAGAGACGCTGGACAGACTACTGAGTATTTACCACATTCACTGACTGAAATTACAAGTTTGTAGGTGATTATATAGCTTGCTATGCAGAGTCGCGGTATCAATCTTGTATTTTTAGGGAATCTAGTAAAAATCAAGTCTCATTATGTCTGAATTACAGTGTCTGTGGCCCTCAACCAGATTTCTTAATTCCATTTTCCTGATTATAATTTTCTTTCCCATCATTTTTGTCTCTTTTATGGCCCCCATGGAACTTTATTTTATATAATGTGCAATTTATTCCTCTTTTTAAACTGATATTTAATCACTTAAACTAGCTGCTGATTTGTGGTCTCCTAAACTGCAGAACCATTTGGAGAAGGACAGTAGGTACTGGGAAGGGCCCTGGAGTCTGGATGTAAGTTTTGAATTCACTACCTACTCATCGTATAACTAGAATCTGCATATAGCAATACTATAGTAAACTATCAAGTTCATCACAGGCTCATTGTAAGAAGGATCAAGTATGATAATGTATATGAAATTACCTCATAAATTCCTAAGTATTTTATTCAAACAAGTTATTATTAGATGTTTGACTTTGACTTTGACACAGAGAATGAAGTACGGGAAAAGGAAGTCTTGCCTTCTCAACTGATCAGAGACTAATGAAGCTATGTGATTTGGTGGAAGAACCAAAGATGGTTAAAAAAGAAAAGGTGACCAGATTTATGATATGTATAAATGAAAAATTAAATTAGCTGTTACAGGTAGCTTATATCTGAAGGTAATCTATGCTGATGTTTTGAGCAGAGGGTGAACCAGAAAACAAATTTGTCTTTATAATGACCCAATCTTGTAAGGGGATTAACAAAGGAAATTAAGACCATTTAGTTATTTTGACATAATAACATATCCTGACACCTGAATCTTGTAGTGATGATTTAAATGTTAATAAGACAACACAGGACAACACACACACAAAAATCTCAGTCCCCTTCAACCAAGAATTCTTAATTCTGAAATTCAATGTATTCACGTGTCACCCTGTCCTCATCCCCTCCCTGCTACCCAGGGAACTTTCGGCTCTACTACTTTATTAGCTATGTGACGTTGGACAGTTATTTAACCTCTCTGTTCTCATCTTTAAAATTGGGATAAGATTAATATGTACTTAACTCAGAGGATTGTTGTGAAAATTAAATTACATTAATACGTACATGTTAAGTGTTTAGAAGTTTCTGGTGTATGGTAAGTGGTCAGTAAATGTTCATCATTTCCTTGTTTTTTCATTTAATGCCATCTTCATTATTTTGCTACTTCATAGAAACTTCTGAAATTCTGTTAAACATAAGAAATGTTTCTGTGCAGTTACTTTCTGCAAATAGCATTTGCTCTCTCTTTTTGAACTTTTTATTATGAAAAGTTTTAAACATACGTACATAAAAGTAGAAGGAGTAGTGTCACTTACCCAAGTACCCATCACCTATTGCATTTGGCAGCCTCTAAAGTGGCCCCCAAAGATCTCTGCTTCCTAGAGCCCATGGCCTCTTGGAATCTCCCCTTGCATGTGGGCTGAAACTAATGACTGACTTCTAACCAACAGAATACAACACAAGTGATGGGATGTCACTCCAAGATTAGGTTACCAAAAGACTGCTTTCTGTCTTGTACACTTCCTTTGCTGCTCTCTTCCTCAGTCACTGTGAAGGCGGTTAGCTGCCATGTTGTGAGCTGCCCCTTGAGGCCCACATGACAAGGAACTGAGAAAGACCTCTGGCTGACAGTGAGAAACTAACACTCTCAGGCCAACCGTCCACAAGGAACTCAATCCTGCCAACAACCATGTAAGTGGATCTTACCCCAACTGAGTTTTCAGTTGAGCTCATAGTCCTGGCCGACAGCCTGACTGCAACGTCATGAGAGACCTTACACCAGAGGTATCCAGCTCAGCTGCACTTTGATTCCTGAAGCACAAGATCTGTGAAATATTTTGTTGTTGTTGTTTTAAGCCAATAAGTTTGGGGTAATAAGTTTTAAGCCGGTAAGTTTTTCTTATACAGCAGTAGATGACTAATATAATTAGTTTTAAAAGTCATCATGATGTTACCAAACTTGTTTCATCTATAGCTTCTTACCCCTTATTCCTTGTTGATTATTGGGTTTTTATAACTTTATTGAGGCATAATTTGCAGCATGCTGTAAAATTCACCCATTGTGAGTGTACAATGCAATGATTTTAGTAAATTTATAGAGTGGTGCAATCATCGCCACAATCCCGCTTTGGAACATTTCAATCACAGCCAGTTTCCCTGTGCCATTTAGTCTTTCCTTGTCCCACACATCGTCCCCAGGCCACCATTAATCTGCTTTCTGTCTCTGGATTTCCTCTTCTGAACTGTTCATATAAATGAAACTATCTAACATCTAGTCTTCTGTATCTGGTTTCTTTCACTAAGCACAATTTTTTTAGGTTTATCTATTTTGTACATGTATCAGTAATTCATCCATTTTCATTGCTGAATAGTAAGTATTCCATTATATAGATATGTCACATTTTGCTTATCCATTCACCAATTGATAGAAAATTGATTTGTTTTTACTTTTGGGCTAGTATATATAATGTTGCTGTGAGCGTTCGCTTATAAGTTGTATGTACACCTGTTTTTATTTCTTATGCATAGACTCCAGGAAAGGAATTGCTGGGTCATATGGTTAGTTTATGCTTAACTGTTTAAGAAGCTGCCAAACTGTTTTCAAACATGATGACACCATTTTAAATTCCTACCTGCAGTGAGTGAGGGTTTGAGTTTCTCCACATTGGCACCACCACTTCCTATTATCTGTCTTTTTGATTGTTGGCATGCTAGTGAGTGTGTATTAGAATCCCATTGTGACTTTAATTTGCAATTTCCTAGTGACTAAAGATGCTGAGCATCTCTATATTTGTTTATTTACCATTTATATGTCTTCTGTGGTAGAATGCTTATTGACATATTTTGCTTACATTTTAGTTGTTTGTATTCTTATTCAGTTGTAAGAATTCTTTATATATTCTGTATGTAAGTCTTTATTAGATACATGACTTGCAAATATTTTCCCTCAGTCCATGGCTTATCTTTTCATCTTCTTTGTAGTGTGAAATTTTTAAATATGAAGAAGTCTAATTTGTAAGCTTTTTCTCTTTTATCAGTTGTGCATTTAGTGTTGTTTTTAAGCCAAAGTCATTCAGATTTTCTCCTGTATTTTCTTCTAAGTGTTTTGTAGTTTTGCTGTTACCTTTATGTTTGTGCTATAATGTCTGTTTAGTTTCTTTTTTCTGTATTTGGTGTGAGGTAAGGGTCCAAATTAATAATTTTGCATATGGATATGCAGTTGTCTCAGTACCATTTGTTGGAAAACTATCCTTTCCCCCATTGAATTGCCCCCATGGAAGTTTGTCAAAAATCTACTGACTATTATGTAAAGGTTTATTTCTAGACTCTTGGTTTTGGTTCACTGACCTATACGCCTATTACTACTCCAGTACTATTATCTTAATTATTTTGGTTTTAGAGTAAATATAGAGTGTTTTATAATCAGGTAGTCCTCCCTTTTGTGTCCTGTCTGCACAGCCTTACCACCGTGATTCCCCAAAAATAAGACCTAGCCGTACCATCGGCTCTAATGCATCTTTTGGAGCAAAAATTAATATAAGACCCGGTCTTATTTTACTGTAACATAAGACCAGGTCTTCTATTAATTTTATATAATATATATGATATATATATTATATAATATAACATTATATTATATAATTATATAATTATATATAAATATATAATTATATAATTATATAATGTATATAATTATATATAGTATCTACTATATATAATTATATACATTATATAATTATATGTAATATATAATATATATGTAATATATATTACGTAATATATATAATTGTATGTATTTATATATATAATTATATATATATAATATTATATAAGACCCGGTCTTAGGTCTTATATAATACTATATTATTTACATATATATATAAAATTATATTATATCATATTATATTATATAAGACCCGGTCTTATTTTATTATAAGACTGGGCCTAATATAATGTAATATGATATAATATAATGTAATATAATACCAGGTCTTATATTAATTTTTGCTCCAAAAGACGCATTAGAGCTGATGGTCTGGCTAGGTCTTATTTTTGGGGAAACACAGCATCAGCCAGGAATGTGTAGGTATTATAGCTTGGTCTCTCTCTGGTGTCTACTGCATATATGTGTACATAGCTTATCAGTTAGTTCCATGCTTTCTCATTTTCTGGGTCTCCCTGTTAAATATCTGCCTACTCTTAAAGTCCATTGCTTAACCCAGCCAGGACTGCAGCCTCAGGCTATCTGAGTCACTGGTCTTCTGACTTCATTTGCCAGGGAGATCACAGTTGTTACTGACAGTGCTGCTGGGTGTGGGGATTTTCCAGGTCCCTCTTCAAATCTAGTCAGCTTCCTCTGTCAATAAAACCTCTGGTTTTCACAGCTTGCCCTGCCTTGGTATGGGAGCAGCCCCAGGCAAGCATGGCACAGACTCCCAAAGTTCAGTACTTTTTAATATATAACCACTTCTTAATTTGGTATAGATGTTGGATCAATTTTCAGATCTGTAAGATAGTTGTTTTTGGCAGTTTGTCCAGGTTTGTCATTGCTTTTGCGGGGAGAAGATTTGCTAACAGTAAATCCACCATATCAGAAGTCCTGCCTTACTTTCTCTTTTTTAAACTTTTGTTATTTAATTTTTCCTCTGAAATTTTTTTAAACATTTAAAAAGAACATAAAGTAGTATAATGATTCCATGTACCTATTAAACAGCTTCATGAACAATTAAACCATAACCCCTCTTGTTTCATTGTATATCATGTTTAAGTATTTCAGCACCTATCTCTTAAGAAATAAGGTTTTCTTTATTAAATGACAGTATCATAAACACACATTGAAACAATCAATAGCAATTTCTTAATTCGTTACATATTCAGTACCCAAATTGCCAGTTGTTTAGTAAATGTCTTACAATTTTTGTTAGTTTTGTTTTTACAGTTATTTTGTTTAAATCAGGATCAAAGTAAGTTTTATGGGTTGTAATTGGTTGATACGTCTTTTAAGTCTCTAGTAGTCTATGTTTCCTCTCTCTCTCTCTTTTAACTTTGTTGAATAAACCAGGTTCCTTGTCCAGTAGAGTTTCCCACCTACTGACAAAATCCCCACAGTGTAGGGGATATGTTTTTTTGCTCTCTATGATTTCCTGTAAATTGATAGTTGAGTCTAAAGTTGTGCCGTCCAATATATACATTATATATACATTAGCTACTAGTGACACATCATTATACAAATTTAAGTTTTCATTAATTAAAAATATGTAAAATGTAAAGATTACTAGCCATGTTTCAAAGGCTCAATAGCCACATGTGGTTAGTAGTTACCGATTGGACAGTGCAGCTGGAATATCGCTATCATTGTTGAAAATTCTATTGGGAACTACTGATCCAGAAATTTGATAAAATTCAGTTTTGATTTTTTTTTTTAAGAATAACTAACACTGTTTTATGTTCTTGAATCAAGAGACATATGTCTGATTATCTCTTTTTTGTGATGTCAGCAGCTATTGATAATTGTTGCTTAAATTTATTATTTAGGAGATTACAAAATGGTGATGTTAGTGATTTTATCATTCCTGTTTCATTTATAAGTTGCAGTATTCTATAAAGAGAGACTTCCCTCGTACCTATTATCTTGTTGACCCGTAATAAATTTTATATAGGAAAAACAGGACAAATTCTTCATTCTTAACTTATTTGAAAATATTTTCTTAAAGATAATGCCCAATCTTAAATATAGGATAGTTTAAATGATCTTGTTAGATTGTTTTAATGAAGTTTTTAAGTTAGATATTAGCATGCATTATGTAAAATATGATAGTGCTTGATTTAAACATTATACATTTGATTGAAGGATAAAAATAGCAAACTGTGCATTTTTATAGGCATCCTTTGAAAAATCCCACAAATTTATTTGCTATTTTTGTAGTTTGGTATTGCGTAGAAACATACATAGCCTTTAGATTTATCTCTGGTTGTTCATTGGTTCCTCATCATTGCAGAATAATTTTAACTGATTACATCTTGGGAAGCTACTGTATGCCAAATTCATTTTTATTATTATTTTTTTTCTCCCTGCAGGGTCCTCACAGGCTAAGACTGATGCGTTTTTCTGAGGGGTCAGAAAACTATAAACATAAGTACCCAGGATAACCTTAACAGGTCCAGGGCACAACCTTGGGCATTTCTTTGAAACTCATTTTACCGATTTCTGGAAAACACTATAAAATCAGAAAGAAAGAAAGACAGCCTATGCACAAACCTGGGGCTCCCAGGAATGACCACAATCATAGCAATAATGCCAACCACAACAATAATATGGAAAATAATGACAAGAGTCGTGCCTAACACTTACTGAGTTTTTACATCTCATCTGGTCCCTTCAACAACCGGCAGGTTACATACAATTATATTTCTCACTATTTAGAGGAAGAAATTGAGGCTCAGAGAGGTTTTGGAATTCTCCCAAGGATAAGTCACTGGTACATGGAAAAATTGGGTTTTGAATTCAGGCATCTGATTCCAAGGTCTGTGTGCCAAATTCATTTTTAAATATAAGTCATCATCAGGTCTCTGATAGAGTGCATCTTTACACAGGATTTTCTGAAAGAATTGCCTGTAGGCAAATGCTGTATAAATATTGGGCTTTTATAGTGAGAAACCACAAAATGCATATGTATTTGGCTCTAAATAATCATCTACCTGATACTTTTTTAGCTAATGTTGTTATAAATTTATAAAGTCTTCTTGTTGACTGAACCCACCCCAGGAGCAAAATTTGATTATTACTGTAAAATCAGAAAATTATTCAAGATTAACTTTTATTTTGTTTTCTTCAAAGTTTAATATGATTTGCATCAGTTATTGCATACCAAAATAAATTTTATTATGAGAGTAATTTTTAAAATAGTAACATTTTTACTATTCAGGAAAATACATGTGAAAGTACAGTAAGATGCATTTACAATCCAATAATAAATACATTATTTCAATAAATAACGTTATTCTTACTTGTCTTTCAGTTACTTTTAGAGGAAGGATCTATCTAATATTGTAATTAATGAGTCTCAGCTAAAGTGATAATTTTCTTTCCAATTAGAATTTTAATACTTATGACCATTATCCTTTTTATTTAAACAAACTGTTAACACTCTTGCCTAGATTGGAAGTTGTGGAGCATTCAGACGGGCAGTGTTGTGACCGTTAATGTGAGACACGCAGAGATCAGAGGGAACGTGCATTTAATACCCCTGTGGGTTGAGAGCACAGAAAGCCCTGGGGATTCCTAGAAGCAGCTAAATTAAGGCACCTCTTGGTGATCACTCTGAACTTCATCTTGTCACCCTACGATGATAAGTTTTCAGCTGCTCTTTGGCGAACTCTGAAATGTGTAAAAGTCTTGGAGAAGCTTTAACCTAAGACTTAACACTGCATTTTAAGCAGTGTGAGTCCTGGATTGACTCCCACTGCCAAAGCATTTCCTGAAAGGTACACGTTGCTGCTTGTAGGAAAGCAAAACTACTTCCTCTGCACTTCAGATAATTCTTAACTGAAGCAGTGACTTCAGAGGGTCTCTATTAAGCTTCTCAATGTATTGAGAATCAAAACTTTAAGATACAGTGGTCCTATATCCTTATGTGGGTGGTAGATTTGAAATTCTGTTGGAAACTTTAATTTGTGTGGGTCTCTGATATTTAGCAGCTTATATTTGTATAGAATTAGACGAGTTCTTCTCCTGTCACAGGTGTACTTACTGAAAAGTTGCAGTTGATAAAGAGGAATGAGAATCTTGCCGCAATTGAATGCATTATCTGATCACAGTAGAAGAGAAGAATAAAGATGATGGGGTATTAATTTGAAACTTCCTTTGTCCGAGGATTTGGGACTCCTGCTTTATAAATGGATTTTTTATAGTACTGCCCATTATGTCTTTCAAAGATACTTTTCTATTCTTTTCAGATTTAGTTTCTTACAGTTGCTACGGATACATCAGTTTATAAGATAGCCTTCTTCTATAGTTCAAGCAATCTTAATTAGGAATCTGAGAACGCTTTGAAAATCATAATATGCTCTGAAAGTTTAAGAGTTTGCCAGCCTCCTTATCTAATAATGGTAGGCACTTTTAAATCCTCTTATTAAAATAATCAGGCCCCTGACAATATGTATTATTTTAATTGGTAATATTACAAATGACTATTGGTGCTCATTGTTACAGGTTAAAAATGATCTGTTTTCTTAATTAATTTAGGATCTTGCTATTGTAGACTACCCCAGATTTTAAAAAAAATGCTGAAATTGAATCATTTTTGACACAAGATAGAACTATGGACAAATAGTAATCTTGAATTCATGTTCACCTTCCCTTAACAAACCATTAGATACTTGGCTTATTTGGTATAATTTGTAAACTATTTTAGAAGTAGTATTGTGATAAGAAATAAGCTATTTCAATTTAATCTCTCTGAGTATCTCATTTTATGAATATCGCTTCCCCATTTCACTGTGTATTTTTACTATCTTTATGTAGGTTTGTTTATATATGTGCACATGCATGTGTGTTTTTGCATATGTGTGCTTGTATGAGTGTATGGATAAAATATCCTTATACTTTTCCCTAAATAACATTTTTCTCTTTAAAATTTTAGAGCAATTTGAATGTTGACTATACCATTTCTTTCCAGACAGACATTGTTACAGTGGTAGGCAGTTCTGTTTAGTTATAGGCTTATCAGTAACCTTTACACATAATGTGATATTGTATGAATGTCTTATTTTGTTCAGCTTTCCCTGGCACTGATGAAGCCTAAGGCTGCTGTTTCTTTGAGTTACTGATAATTTTTTATCTGATTAACTGACACATTTAGTTGAAATCAGACACAGCCCTTAGGCTGGGCATGGATTTAATTTAAAAAGTATCAAAGGTTTGCTCTGTGTGCTATTTAATCATCATGTTTATCAGGCAAAGAAAAATTACCGGAAGGACCATAGGGAGAGGGTTATCTTAAGGAGCAGTAGCTTGGGAAATTGATAATAGCTACAAGGTAATTTACTGCTAACTTTTACATTCATTAATATAACATTTCCCACTAATAATTACAGTGCATGTAATATACTAATTAAATTGAAAGCATTATCACTAATTTTCTTTTTGCTGAACCCTGAGATGGCTAGGAAAAAAGTGAGAATGTGAAATTGAAGAAAACCCGTGTAGTCGTACCAATTTAAACAATTGGTTGCTTGGCCGGTTAAAACATTTTGGAGATAGAAAGTGAAACTACTGTGTATGTTCAGAAAAACTCGTTTTAGTCTGTGACAAGGAAATGAAATTTCTAAATGAATGAAATCACCATGTACTGTAAGTTTATAAAATATTACACTTCTCTGATCTGTAAAAGTAATACGTCTACCAGGACCAATGTATCACTACCATCCATGTGTATGATGGCACCACTCTAATGAATGAATATGCTGGGTTGATGGAGAACACTGATGCTATGAGGCCTTTGCAGTACCTTTGTTTGTTATATATCTCTTAACACTTCATAATATGATTCATTTTTTCTTTGGAAAAATATTTCATGCTGTGTAACAAAGCACAGTAACTCCACGTTAATATTTAAAAGAAAACCTACCCCCCAAAGCTCGCTTAACAAAACAATGACAAGAAAATCTTTAAAAAGATTTATTTAAATTTTTATGTAATTCAGACAATAAATGTTATACTTTGATATATAGTTATTGTATAATTGTATATTTTAATCTAGCAGTAAGCCTCTAGGGTTTTTTCCTGCTTTCATTAATGATATGCACAGGGTATAATAAAAACTAAAATAATATAATCATTTCAGCTTATATGAAAAATAAAACCTATAATTAAGAAGTCTTATCTTTGTAGTCATAATAAAATACTATGCGACCTCTAAATGTCTTTGGTCACAATTCACAATATATTTGTTTTTATTTTGATTTGGTTTGGTTTTTGAAAGTCTCATGTTGTGTTAATTTCTACAACAGTTTAATGGTTTCCATGGAAAGAAAATATTATAAAAATTCAAAAGCTTTAGTAACTGGAAATCTGGATAGTTTTTTGCAACCTGTATTTCATAGATTATTTTTCTTAACACTTAGTGTTTATAACTGTTCTATAGTGCATGTTCTGAAGACTAAATAAATGCATTGAGATTTCTCTATAATTCCTATTGTTACTGGCAAGTGTAATTCAATCTAAAGTCAGTTTCTCTTGTACCTGATTAATCATAGGACCTTTTTTGAAAGAAATTTCACCTCTAAGTAATCCCATAGGATAGATCTTGAAGACTTTGTAATTGCAAAGTTTTAGTACATGTTTTTTCTTCTGTATATTTAATATAGTGTAGTAGCAATAAACTGAAACCGTCAAATAGAAAAAAGCAGATGCTTTGTGCTTCTGTGTGGAATTTTACAAAAATTAAGATTTTTAGATTGTGTTTAATGGTAGTGCTCTAATTTTCTGTTGTTTTAGAATTAAAGATCATTCCTAGTGTCTGCTATACTAATTTCTTTGATAACCTGCTTTAGAAAAAATGAGGCTGTGTTTCATTTATTTGATTTAAACCAGCAGGACTGAATCGGTGTATCTTCTCAGATCTTTTGTTATTCCATCATCCTAACTTTAGACATGACCATATTTATTAGTCTCAACAGCACAGTATTTGAAGAATGCACACACGAAGAAGTTGAAACCTCTTATTACCACCGAGGGAACTGAGATCCAGAGAAGTTAGAAATCTTGGCTAAAGACCCATAATTGGTGATTATCAGAAATATATACAGTGTAAGATACTATCTTTGTCATGGAAACTCAATCAGTTAGGAATATTTTACTTTCATAAATCATCTAATTTTTTAAATTCGAAACAGCTATATCTTTTTAAAGCTTTTTTTAAAAAAAATTAGTAAGCCTTCTCTTGTCCCAAATCTGTCCTTTTAATTTCTTCTGTACTCTTTGTAGCCGCTTACAGCAATGTTTTAATGTTTTGTTTTATAAAAATTGAGTATACTTTCTGTTTACTGTTTTGTATTATTGATTCCCTATTCATATATCTTTTTTTCCATCTACATGTAAGCTTCTTGAGGGCAGAGATTGTGGCTGATGTCGCTTTTTAATATTCTTTCCATTATTGTTCCTTTTGGCTTATTATTGCTATTATTATTATTTTTTCTCAGCCATGTTTACCCTCTTCTTGACTGTTTTGTTTGTTTGTTTTTTGTTTGTTTTAATCTAGTCTTTTATACATTGATTTCAGGTTCCTCTGTTGCTTTATGTCTGGAAATTAACGTTATTAAAATGTTATAATACAACTGGCAAAACACAAAATGCTTCAAAGCAATATTAAAATGCCCTTCTTTAGCAACTGTATCAGAGAAGTTGGCTTTTCTGTCATTGACCACTGAATATCAAAGACTTAACCTAAGAAATACATAATTCAGTTTAATCAACGTGTCCTCCAATAGCACTGATGTCTCTTTAATTAAACCGGATGTTGTCTTAGTCAATGCTGGGTCTGGAAAGACCTCCACAAGTTTGGAATGCTGGCTCCGATTAGATTCTCCAGTTTTATGATTTCTGAAGGTCTTCGACTGCAGAGAGAGTTCAGAGAAACTAAATAAACATTGATACCTATAGCTTCTGAAATCATTACTGACCTTTGGGTGTTTCTAAATCTGCCTGAGAGCTGATGTGTGACCCTGAAACTAGAAAATCACACCATCAATCTATTGGATGTGTGCGCAGTTTAATATATGGAAAGACCTATGAAGGACCACTGCCATGTTTTGTTTAACTCACTGTTCCTCCTATCTCTATTCCACACAGTATTTAATGATGGCAGCTGGAACCAGGACAACTGTGCATTTAGATTAAATATACTTTGCTACATCTGCTGGAGCAGTGCTTCTTGTCCAGATGCAGGGGTGAGGCCTGAAGGAGAGATAAAATCAAGAATGGCGGTAGCCCTTTAAGCTTTTTTTCAATTCTCCCAAGTGTGAAAGTTTGCAGGTAGCTTGAGGGGCAATACTCTAACCTCTCCCTTCTTAGTACTGGGCCTTTTGATACCAAAGATATTCTAAATGAAGACATTTCTTGCCTTTACTACTTTTCAGTGCAATTATGCAGCCGATATTAATTTGATAATGCTGGCTTATTGATGACTAATAAACATTAAAAAATTCTTTATTTAATTCTATACTTGTATTTCAATATGCTTTGATAGAAACACTGTTTGGCTAGTGGTAAGCATTCTTTTTTTCTCAGGAATGCTAAAATGAATAACTAAAAGATGATCTACCAAGAAAAATTGGCAAATAGATCTGTTTTGACTTAATTAGCCTGACCACGTGCAGGCCATCAACAGATTAATCTTAAAAGAATTCTGAAAAGTACAGTCTCTGCCGTGAAACTCTGATGTTATAGCTCTGAGTGATTTTTGTTGGTGGTGGTGGTTTTTTGTTTTGCTTTTTGTATATCAAAAGCAAAGAAGAGTTAAGAATGTAACTGGTCCTCAGTATTTAATTCTCTTTTGTGCATTTCCATATGTTTATGTGGCAACATTTTGCTAGAGTTTTAAACCTAGTGACTATAGTTGTAACAACACTTCAGGCAATAAGATGTAAATCAGGGCTAATTGGAATTTTCCCCTTGAATTTTTCTCTCTTAGAGGGGAAAAAAATTAACTTGGTTTATAAATCAATTTCCTGCCAAATTTGCTAAGGGCAAAGATTTCGAGGATTTTGCCCCTGATGCTGCTGTTAATTGTATTTATTTATTGAATAGGCAATGCATTCCCCTGGTTCAAAATGTAAAATGTTCCAACATGCTCCTGGGGACCTCCAGTGGGTACCCAAGTTGGACAGAAGTGGGGTAACCTGCGGACTTCCTACGTGTCACTGGCAGTCTTGTGTGACTGAGCCATTTACCTGTGGAATCTGGAATCGGACGCTTTCTCCAAGTAGATAGTGTCAGAACTGAGTTAAATTGTAGGACACCCAGCTGGTGTTGCAGTCTTATTGGTGTGGGAAACCCCACATATCTGGTGTCAGAAGTGTTGTGAGTGTGTAGTGTGAGAGTAAAGATCACTGTACTTGTCCAGGTCCTGGCTCTTTCAGGCACTGCTTAGTATGCCAAGGGGACTGAGTGTGCTTGGATTCCTTGGCTCCCTCCCATGTGCTGGCTTTCCCATGCATTTGGCCTGTGGGAGCCCTTATGGAGACTGAAGGTCAGAAAGAGAGGGGAAACCGTGGTTCTTTCCTTTTTCCCTGAGTGGAGTCTCCGCTGTGGCTGGCTTGCCTCTTGCTTCCACTCCTATTGGACAGATCCACTGAGGTTTCAGCTTCTGCCAGGGTACTTAGCTCCTGGGCTCTGGAAACCTCTTTCGTCTCTTCACCTAGGAGTAGTAAATGCCTTCTGCTATTGCTGGTCCCCAGGTTATCTCACTGTGCTCTACTTGACTTCTTAGTTCTGTCACCCATGTAATTAATTCCCTATACTTTTCTTTACATTCTTAGAATGCTTTCTGTTTTTCTAGTTGGGCTTTGACTGATATAGTCATTGAAGTCCTACTCTTATAAAAGATAAGTTTAATATTGCTAAATCATAAATGAAATAGCTATCTCTTTACATTTATTATTATAGAATCCATAGAAATGACTGAATTTTTCTCACGCGTTTTTTTAATGATTGAATATAAGACTCTATACTGGGTGCTATGTGGATGCTTACAGACTCTAATAGAATTTTACATATAAAATAACATGTAAAGTACTTCAAGAAGTATACAGAATAAGAGGTATAATGGGTTTAAAGGGAGACCAAGATCGCTTCTGATCAGAGGGATCAGGTGTGGCTTCCTGGGTTGTGAAGAATGAGTAGGATTGCACTAGGTGAAGATGGGCCAGAGGATGGGTAAAATTGAGAATGGAAAGAACAGTAAGAACAAGATGTAGAGATGGAAATTAGTGTATTCATCTTAAATAGTAGATAGTTAGGGAAAGAATTTATAAAAATAAATGCATATTAGAAAGATAAATGCATTTGGCAGAGGGGGAAGTGTGAATGGCAGAAGGGGAAGTATAAAGGGATTAGCTTTAGGGAGATAAATTTGTTAGTTGGACCAATTGGAGGGAGAAGAAATTCGAGCTGGAGAGAATAGTGGTGGCTCCATTGATAATTATTCTCAGGCGAGTTGAGAGAATCTGAACTAGGAGTACTGTAGTGAAATGCCTAACTTGCCATACCTAGTGACTTGATATGGGGAGTTTTTGTATCTCAACGACTATTTGGCTCCAGGTAAGCACACACAGAGAGGGTAAAGTCTAATGTTACTTGTAAGTTTTGAGACTGGGTGATGTTAGTGATAAAAATAGAGAAATTAGAAAATAAAAGAGGTTAATGAGGAATAAGTAGTATTAGTATTGCCCCTCTATTTGAGCACTTTCCCATGTTATACTAATTGCCTTATTTAACCCTATGATCTAAATATTGTTTGTATTTTATGTAGAAACTGTTCTTACGAGAGTTAAGAGACTTGTACAAGCTTTTGTTATTGGGTATGTTGTTAAGGTGAGCATTGTAACTCAGGTCTTCCCTTGTTTCTGTTTTAATAATTCACTGTACTAGCTTCCTTGATTACATTTAAAATCATGTATTCTTTTGGCCATACATCACAATTTTTTTAGTAATTATAATAAATTTAATTTTGGACATGTTTTTGAAGGAAAATTATAAACTTTTAAAATGCTTTCTTCTGAGGTACCATTACTGTTTATAATTGAGGTAAGGGGAAGAGTTTTTTGTTTTGTTTTGTTTTGTTTTGCTCTTTGAAGGATATCCATGCTTTAAGAGATTATGAAGTTAGATGTATTATCTCATGGCTGTGTCATTCCTGAAATGGATAATGTTTATGTATGTTAGTAGAAGTAAAACTGAATTGGGAGATGGCATGTCAGATTCTTTCCATAGTGGTGCCACCAAAACGTTTTGTGAACTTGTAGTACTAAACATGGTATGTTCCCCATTGATCCTACGTTCCCTTCTAGCGATTGTACCATCTCTCTTTACAACAAAACTTTTTTGGAGTATTTACTTATATTTATTTTCTTTCTCATTGCCCATTCTCTTATCCTGCTTCAGTTTGGTTCCCATCAATACCAATTTACTAAAACTTCTTGTTCAGGTCAATAACAATCAAATCCGTTGGCACATTCATTATTTTTTGCCCTCAATCTTTCTTTCCTGGACCTCTTTGTGATACATGGCATTGTAGGCTTTCTTCTTTTTAAAATCTCTTTGAAAAAATAAAATGAAACCTCTTTGACCTTGGCTTCTGTGTTGTCCCTCCCTCCTAGTTTTTTTCTATTTGTTTCTCTGTCCTTAGTTTTCTTTCAAGAACCTTCTTTCTCTGCCTGTTGTATAAATGTTATGGTTGCTTATGACTTTATTCTTCACCTTCTTCTTTCAGTCTGCACTTCCATGCTTGTCGATCTCATCTCTTCTGATGGCTTCATCTATCACTGATGTACACATTTACATCACCCACTTAGACCTATTTTTTGAGCTCCATACCCAACTATCTACTAGACAACTATCACTGAATTCCCAGAGACACATAAGGTACAATGTCAGAAATAGTACCAATCATATTTCTACCCAAATGTGTGTATTTGTTATAAAATCAATGCTATTGCTGTCCATCAAGTGACCAAGCCAAAAACTTGAGAACATTCTCGATTTTTTTCTCAGCACCTGCCACCAAAAATCTATTGATTATTCCCTATATCACAGGTCTGCCTTCTTGTCTTCGTCATGACTACTGCCTTAAGTGTAGGCCTTCATCATTTCTTACTTAGATTTCTTTAGGATTCCCTAAGCAGTTCTACTTCTAACATTATACTTTTCTAATCAATACTCCTACATAAGCTTTTAAAAATGTAAGTCCAATTGCTCAACAATGTTAATGTATTTAAACTCCATGCTTATTGCTTGGAAGAATTAATGTCAAAATGTCCATACTACCCAAAGTGATGTACAGATTCAGTGCAATCCTATCAAAATTCTAATGCCAATTTTCATAGAACTAAAAATCCTAAAATATGTATGGAACCACAAAAAAAAAAAAAACAGTCTTAAGAAAGAGCAAAGCTGGAGGCATCACACTTCTTGATTTCAAACTATATGACAAAACTATAGTAATCAAAACAGTATAGTAATGAAAACAGCATGGTAAAAACAGACACAGAGGTTAATGGAACAGAATAGAGAGCCCAGCAATAAAATCATGCATATATAGTAAATTAAATTACAACAAAGGAGCCAAGAATATACAATGGGGAAAAGATAATGTCTTCAATGTATGGTGTTGGGAAAAGTAGTTATCCACATGCAAAAAAATGCAACTGGACCGCTAGATTACACCATACATAAAAATCAACTCAAAATGGTTTAAAGACTTTAAGTAAGATCTGAAATCGTAAAACTCCTAGAAGAAAACATTGGGGGTAAACTCCTTGATATTTGTGTTGGCAGGGATTTTTTTTTTGGATTCAACAAAAGCAAAGACAACAAAAGCAAAAATGAACAAATGGGACTATACCAAACTATAAAGTTTCAGTACAGCCTTGGAAAACATCAACAAATGAAAATGGACCTTATGAAATAGGAGAACATATTTGCAAACCACATTGATAAAGGATTAATATCCAAAATATATAAGGAATGCAATAGTAAAACAAAATAAAACAAGACAAAAATGACAAAAACCCAATTAAAAAATGGCTGAAAGATCTGATTAGGCATTTTTCCAAAGAAGACATACAAATGGCCAACAGGTACATGAAAAGGTGCTCAACATCACTAATTATCAAGAAAATGCAAGTCAAAACCTCAATGAGATATCCCTTCACATCTGTTTGGATCTCTGTTACGAAAAAGATGAGATAACAAATGTTGGGGAGGATATGGAGAAAATGGAAACCTTGCACACTGTTGGTGGGAATGTGAACTGGTAAAGCCACTATGGAAAACAGTATGGCAGCTCCTCAAAAAACTAAAATTAGAACTACCATGTGATCCAGCAATCCCGCTTCTGGGTATATATCCAAAGGAGATGAAATCATTATCTTTGAAGAGAAATCTGTACATTGCAGCATCATTCACAATAGCCAAGGTATAGAAATAACCTAAGTGTCCATTGACAGATGAATAAAGAAAATGTGATATATATATATATATATATATATATATATATATATATATATATATGAGTATAATGGAATATTATTCTGCCTTTAAAAAGGAGGAGATCCTGCCATTTGCAACAACATTGATGAACTTGGAAGGCATTATGCTAAGTGAAATAAGCCAGACAGACAAAGACAAATACTACATGCTATCATTTACATGTGGAATCTTTAAAAGGAAAAAAAAAAAGCTGAACTCACAGAAACAGTGGAAAGATGGTTACCAGGGCTGAATAATGTGGGGAAAAAGGAGAGGTTGGTAAAGTGGTACAAACTTTGTTATAAGATGAGTAGATCTGAGGATCTACGGTATAGTATGGTGACTGTAATCGATAATACTGTATTGTATAATTGAAATTTGCTTTGAGAGTAGAATTTAAATGGGCTCATAAGGATAAATATGTGAGGTGATGGATGTGTTAGTTAACTTGATAATAAGAATCCTTTAACAATGTGTATCAAATCATCACATTGCACATTTTAAATATCTTACAGTTTTATTTATCAATTATATCAATAAGCTGGAGTAAGTTTTAAAGATAATAAAATAATCCCTTTTATATAAATTGCATTTTAAAAGTTACCTCAAACTAATCAAAGGAAGTTTCCATAGACGTTTAGAAAATGAGTTTAGAAAATAGCTTCTAAACAGATTAAACGCTTGCTACCAAACTGGTTTTCTTAGAAATAAATACTTCTTGATTGTTTGCTTTATTCTCCCAACAAGGATTAAACAGTTTAATCCTTTTAAAAATTATTATTTATTGCATTTTTTTTTATTGAAGTGTTATAGAAGTCCTGAAAATGTCACCTTTTTAGCAAGAAGAACATTCTTCGGAAATTCAAGACAAACAAGCAACTGTCATTCTAGACTTCATGTATAGGTTGAATTTGATTTAGGATGACCAGTAATCTCTAAATTTCTCCATTGAGTTCAGGACACACTATGTAGCAAACACCTGAGATATTCGAAACTGGGAGTGTCATATTATGGCAACTAAGATGAAGACACAAAAATAAAATAATACATTCTTTTAAATGGTAATAAATAACAAATGATTATGATTTTCGGCAATTTTTTGGTCATTTAATGTTCAGCTTTAACAACTTTTTCCCTATTTAATTGAGAGAGCTCACAAAGGGAGACCATAACGCTACAAATTCGTGACCTAATGCTCTGTCATGAGCTCACTGTTAAATGGAAGAACTCCAGATGGTGATCATTTTCTATTTTAAAATGTTTTATATCGATGATGTTAAAAACAAAAGCCTTTTTAACAAGTCAAAAAAAATTTTAGTCAGATGCCTGCATCTATCACTTAGAAAGTCTAAGTGTCACTTTCAGTATTATTTCCTACAAAAGAGTATTCATTTCTGTTGTTTTTATTAACCTGGACCTATGTAACTCTTCTAAAGTGAACAATGCATTCCAATTTAATCAATGTTGTTGCAAATGGCAGGATTTCCTTCTTTTATTTTAAAGGAAGAAGCATCTCGTGCCTTCCATATAAATTTCTTGTTTAGTTATCCAGGCCCTAGAACATCGTTGGTATTCACAAATGTTTCTTATTTAGTAATGTCATGTTGCCAGACGTCCAAATATTGCCACTCAGAGCTATACTGCAAGTGTGCTTCTTTAATGAATGGTTCATATTAAAAAATGTTTAAATGCCTTTCAGATGAAAAACACTTTAAATTCAGGCAGATCATTTTTTTTTTCTCTCAATAGGCAAGAACTCATTAACGGAATAATACTGGTAACTGAGGCATTTTTCAAAGAAAATAATATCCCCGATAAATGCAAGCTGCATATCTTCTCATCTTTAGAATAAGTAGGCCTAGATTTCCTTTGTAATAAAAGGACAGCGTGTTTTCAATTTATCTTATTGGCTTTGCGAACCAACTTCTCAGTATGGAGACAAATAAATATTGAGTGAACAAATCTAATTTGGGTCTAGATTTCTACCTTTAAGCCCACCTTCTAAACTTGTAATTGTCACTATTACCATGTGGCTGACTGCCTTCATCATCCCAGTCTCTGTATTGGGAGCTGTGATGTGGCAGAGCTTTGCATATGAATGAGAACACCACCTTGGATACCTTTCATAGATGTCCTTTTCTATCATTGTGTGTCTGTGTTCCCGGTACTTTAGGGTACTGATTTTGAGAGTAGTTATTAATAAGGCTTTAGGACTAGGTTATGATTAGAAGGACAAATGGCATATTAGGCCCTTATTGATTGGTTGCTTCATATGGAAGATTCAACACCACAATCAGATACCAAATGGAGATAGATAGTTAGGCTTGTATAGACTTGTTAGCTGATAAATTATGTATGTTTCTTTCTTAGAACCTGAGATGGAAACAAGCTTAAATGTTTGAGGAACAACAAGAAGTTCAATGTGGAATACTGGTGTGAACTGAGAGGATAGTGGTAGATGGTGGTGTCAGAGAAGTTGACAGGGTCCAAGTCATAGAATCTTAAGGAGCTCGCATATTACGCTGAAGTAGTATGGGAAACCACTGGAGGATTTTCAATCAGGGAGCTTCATGTTCTGGTTTATATCCTGAAAGATCACTGGTTACTCTGTGGAGATAAACTGTAGTGAGGAAGAGTGGACTTAGGCCAGTTAGGAAGCTATTGCAGTAGTCTGACTGAAAGGTGATGATGGTTAGGGACCAGAGTGGAAATGGTGAAGGAGATGAGAAGTGATTGGATTCTGGATATTTTTGGAAGATGAAGCTAATATAACTACTGCGTGATTAGATGTATGTCATAAGGGAAAGAGAAATCATAGATGACTCTAAGGTTGTTGGCCTGAACAACCTTGCATATGCGGTGTTGTTTCCTAAGATGAGCAGTCATGAAGGATTGCGGCTGGGATGGGTGTATGCACCTGAATCAAGAGGTTTTTTTTGTTTTGAATCTCTTCAACTTTGATATATTTAGTAAACAGACATTAGAGCAGACATTTGGATTCTGGATCTCAATAAGAAGCAGGAGTTATTAACTTATAGATGTTATTTAGAACCATGCAACCAGACGAAATCGCTGGGGAATGAATGTAGGTAGAGAAGAGAAGAGAGCCAAGGACTGAGCTCTGGGCATTTTAACTTTGGGTCAAAACAGAGGTGAGGAAGTGGATGAGGAGCCAGTAAGGGAGAATGAGGAATAACCATTGAGGTAGAAGGAAGAAATCAGGGTAAGGACAGAGGACTGACCATTGAATTTGGCAAATTTAGTTGTCACTGGTTGATATAAGAGAGATTTTAGTACACTGACGAGAACCCAAGGTTTGCCTGGAGTGGGTTTAAAAGAGAAATGGGTGATGAGGACATAAAGAAAAATATGTAAACTCTTTTGAAGAGTTGTACTTCACGAGGGAGAAGAAATAGTGGTATCTGGAAGAGGACATGAGTTTTCAGCAGCTATTGCAGCATATTGTATAATGATAAACATGAACCAGGAGTGCAAATTGATGGTGCAGGGAAAAAAGAAAGAAAGAAAATGTTTAGTCCTTAAGTTGTCCAGATGGATTGGGATCCTGAGCAAAAGGACACTTACGCAGTGTCAGTTTACCCATTTTCAAAGGAGGAGGCAAAGTCTATGGGTACAGATGTTTATTGGTTGATAGAGTAGGTGAGCCTTAGTGAAATTTTTCAGGTTTTGTTTTCTTTCTTAATGTTTAGAATGGTTTTCCCAAGAGCAGGAAAATTCACATGTATTCTGAATGATTGTGCTTTTATTTATTTTTGTATTTAAATCCAAGGACTAAAGATATCAATTTTTATTATTGTAACTAGTTGACAAATTGTTCAGTGTCATTTTTTATAGAGAGAATCCTTTCCCACCAATTTTCACTGCCAACTTGATCATATACCATATACACACACTTAGGTCTTTTGTGTACATTCTGTTCTGTTTCATTGATTTGATTTAACTGTTTATGGGTCAGCACCACGCTGTTTGAATAATCGCATCTTCAAACTATGTCTAAATACCTGTTAGTGCATGTCTAATCCTTGTCTTTTCAAGTTGGGAGATATTAGTGTGATTCTTAGAATTTTCTGCATTTATGTATTACATATCACACTGGGCCCTTATGGCAGAAGATCGTGGTTTGACACTCAGCCTATCTTTCCTTTTGATGCAAACTTTGTGTTTTGGCAACTGTTCTCTGTAATTTGTAATGTAGGCTCCTCCCTAAGTCATTTTAAGTGAATTTTATTTTATTTTTAGGTTTTTTATTTCTCCCCCTCATTCACTTGATTTGAGAGAGGAAGATAGATATCTATATTTCCTAGAGTTAATTTTCACACGTCTCTGCAATGCAGCCTTTGGTAGCTGTGTCTAGGGGTTGGTCCTTCTTGGTTAATTTTACTTGTTCTCCATGAAGACTCAGGTAAGTCTTCTTCTATCAACATATTCTCCTAATATAGTTTAATTATTTATCATTCATTTGTTCTTTTTAGCACCATTAATTACAGTTACTGGATTTTCTGCTCTCTTACCTTATCCTTTATTTTATCTCTTTTACAAAATTTCATCTTTTTTCTTGTTTCTTCTGTGATCTGAGCATCTTCGTTGTATCTTCTACATTGCTTGTTCTTGTTTTTCTGTGTTACAGATTCTGGATCTTACTACTTAACTTACTTAACTTTCATGCTAAAATTATTTTTGTGATTGTGTTTTTCCTTACAGTCTTTCTTTTAAAAAAAATCTACTTCTCTTTTTATTTTTACCTACCTTTCTTTTCAGACTATTTTCTTTCCATCTCCTTTTATTTCATTTGTTTCTTTAAATTCCATTTCATACACATGAACGTTTCCAAAACTTCACTTTTTTTCTTGTGATAATGTTTTTCCAAAATTATTTTCACTGTATATTGAGCCCTCTATTCTCTCCCCCTCTGCATCATTGCAGCAGCTTTTGGTAGCCCCAATGTGAGGGGTTCTTTGTTCTGTTCTGTTTTGTTTTGTTTTCTGCTTATCAAAATTGCTATAATGGAGCTAGCTGTATGTAGGTTTTGGGTTTGACAGGCACTAGCATCTGTCCAGGGAAAGATATTGGTATTTTTTATGGCTATTCCCAAGCTGTTAGGCCTGAAATCTCCTTCTATTTCTTGATCTCTTCTCCAGAAATGTATTAACTATTATCTGTTTTAGCTTTGTTTTTCTGTTGTAACCTAACTCAGAATTCAAGTGTTGTTGTTTTTACCAAGGATAGTCAAATTCTGGAATCTTTTGGGAGAAATACAACTTTACTTCTCTATAGAACTGAATAATTTGTTCAAAAATATTATCCTTTCCCCCCTTTTTAGTAAAAAATGGGAGTGCCTTATCTCTCATTCTTCACTCAATCCTGCTTTTTAGGGTAAGTCATCATATTAGCAATCTGATGTTCTTCCAGACAGAAGGTTTGGTCATTCTCTCCTTAGAGGGGAGAAAAAGCATATCACAACTAAATTCCTTGTGTTTCCTTTAAAAGACAAAAGGCTGGGCTTTATTTATACTTGTACATGTACGAGTATAGCATGTACGTGCATTTGCATGCATAGCGACACTACTAATTTTGAATAAATCATCTGTTTTCTAAATAGTATGTCCCGACCTCAACTGAGAAAGTTATAGATTGAGATTCTTCCACATTAACAATTAAAAATGTATTCTGAGAAGCATGGTTGACCATCTGTATTCAGCTCTTGGATCCTTAAACTGTGTTGATATGTTGGCTCTTTCTGAATAAATCCTTGGTATAACTCATTTTACATATAGGTAGTTGTAGAAATAATGCTAATAATAAAGCTGTGTTTGTAGTAGTCTGTGAGTATGTGTTTGCTTTTGCAAGTGCCTTCTCTAGTGTGAGGATTGGCCATGTAGGTCAGATAGCTGCCTGGACTAGCCTCTCAGCAGTCTCGCAAGTGTGTTTCAGAGTGACAAAGATTGGGGGGAAAGGTGCCCTAAGCAACAAATGGGCTTGTGATGTCTGCTTGGCAGTCTGGTCATAGCTGACTGTATAAAAGTCTCTTAGCATTCCTTACTTGCAAAACAAAAAGAAGGTAATGAAAACCTACCTTAGAGCACTGTTGAGGGCAGTGACTGATATAAAGGTTTAATGACATTATGCGCTGCTGTTTCTAGTACCCAGTGATGCTATTGCTGACTTTATTATTTCTTGAGTTGAATTTATACATCCATCATTGATAGTGATAATGGCCTAAGTTGACTAGTTTCCACTGGTGTCTGAGAGCACATGTGGCTTAGCAATGTGCCAGACTATTTAGGGTCCAGGCTTTTTCTCTAACTTCCCTATTACTGACATTATTTATTTATTTTTTTAAATTTTCTCCACCTTTGGTCGTCACTCCTTGATTACCTTTTGGCCATATTGATCACAGGAATGTAATTTAACATGCGTTCCACTCTCCAAATTCTCTGAATTGTGTTGAATTTAGCAATAGATATTCATTGACTGATTAATCATATTCATTTTACTGAGGATCTGAAATTCATTCTTTGAGGAATTTGGCAATGATATGTGTCAAATGTTTTGTTCTTGCTTTCATTAAATATGACTGCAACTTTTCCTTCAGTGGTCGTAACTAACAGTATTATATACTGTATTCTTGCAATAAAGTAAGCTAGACAAAAGAAAATGTTATTAAAATAATAGGGAAGACAAAATAATGAGGAAGAAAAAATACATTTACAGTACCGTATGTACTTACTGAAAAAAAATCCATGTATAAGTGGACCCACACAGTTCAAACCATGTGCTCAAGGGTCAACTGTATTTTCTTTTGATATATATTTTCTCTCTTAGCTAAAAGTCACTTAAACTAGAATCATTGGTCCTACCCTTTATATATGCTTCTTGTCTCTGTTTAGATGATTCCCGAGTCCTATTAAATTGGTCTCTAAATTGTTTTTGGATTTTGGTCTCTTGTCTCCGTTCTTCAGTTCTTTCAGACTAGACCTTTCTCCACTCTCTTGTCACTGTACACTGTCCCCAGACTTAATCTTTTTTCTTGTCTATATATTACTTCTTAAAATTGTTAGTGACCCAAGAGAAATGAAAACATATTTACACAGAGACATATAGGAAAATTCGTAGCCAGTTTATTCACAAGAACCCCAAACTGGAAGCAACTCAAATATCCATCAACCAATGACTGGATAAACAAATGTATTATATTCATGTAATGGATTAAAATGGAATAAAAAGGAATGAACTATGGATGCACCCAACATGGATCAGTCTCAAAATCATTATACTGAGTGAAAGAAACTAGAAAAAAGTGATATATATTATATGATACTATTTGCATAACAATTGAGAAAGTGCACACTAATGTATAAAAGCAGATTAGTAGTTGTCTGAGCCAGGAGTGAGAACTGTAGGGTTGGGCTGCAAAGAAGAACAAGGTACAGTGTAATTGAAATGGTTTATATCTTTGTTGTGGTGGCAGTTTCACTGGTGTATACATTTGTTAGAACTCATTGAATTGTGTGCTTTAAATAGGTGCAGTTTATTGTATATAAATTATATACAATATAGAGTTGTATATAGAGTTGATTTTCAAGAAGTTAAAACATCTTAAGAGAAGGGTTCTTGATTGCTTTCAGGATGCAGGCCACATTTCTGAAGTCTGATCCCAACTTAACTTTCCCTGCCTTTTTCTCTTCCACTTCTTGATACATGCTTTCAACTACAGCTATCTTTATTGCTTTGGCTCATATTCTTCGCTCTGTCTGAATTGTATTAGTCAGAGTTCTCCAAAGAAACAGAACTGGTAGGATATATAAAGATAATACAGAAGTCTTATTATGAAGGATTGGCTCATCTGATTATGGAGGCTGTGTCCCATGATCTGTCATTTGCAAGTTGAACTGAAGGGTCAAGAAAGCTGATATAGTTTCAGTCCAAACCCAAAGTTCTGAGAAACAGGGACGCCAATAAAGTAAATCGCAGTCCAAGTGTGAAGACCCAATAACCAGGAGTCTAAGGGCAGGAGAAGGTGGATGTTCCAGCTCAAGCAGAGAGCAAATTCGCCCTTCTGCCTTTTTACTTAATTCAGGCCGTCACCCGATTGGATGAGGTTCATCACAGTGATTAGCACTGTCTTCTTGACTCAGTTTACCAATTCAAATCCTAATCTTTTCCAGAAACATCCTCAAAGAAATAATAGTTTACCAGATATGTGGACATTCCTTTGCCCAGTCAAGTTGACACATAAAATTGACCATCATAAGTTAGTAGGCTAGTGTTGAGAAGAGCTAAAGAGCAGGAGGTTAACACCGAGGAATGAAGATTAAAGGTCAAGTTAGACCTTTAATCCATAGTCGTAATGGTGGTGGTAGTGATGGTGGTGGTGGTGGTCAGTAGTAGTAACAGTAGAAATAATAACAGAAGTAGTTATAAAAGTAATAGTAGGGGTGCATATATTTTTTTAAATTAGTGTTTTGGATTTCTTTGGATAGATACCCAGGAGTGGAATTGCTGGGTCATAAGGTAGTTTTATTTTCAATTTTTTGAGGTAACTTCATACTGTTCCATAGTGACTGCTCCAATCTGCAATCCCACCAGCAGTGCATGAGGGTTCCTTTTTCTCCACATCCTCGCCAGCACTTGTCGTTTGTTGTTTTATTGATGATAGCCATTCTTACCGGAGTGAGGTAGTATCTCGTTGTGGTTTTTATTTGAATATCTCGTCATGATTGGTGACATGAGCATTTTTCACATGTCTGTTTGCCATCTGTGTGCCCTCTTTAGAGAACTGTCTCTTTATGTCCTCTGCCCATTTTTTAATTGGGTCTATAGCCAAGACATGGAAACAACCGAAATGCCCGATAGACAATTGGATAAAGAAACTGTGGTACATTTATACAATGGAGTCTTACTTGGCCATAAAGAAGAATGAAATCTTACCATTTGTAGCAACATGAATGTACCTAGAGAATATTATGCTAAGTGAAATAAGTCAGACGGAGAAAGACAAATACCGTATGATCTCATTTATACGCAGAATCTAAAGAACAGAATAAATGAACAAACAAAACAGAAATAGACTCAGAGATATAGGAAAAAAACCAAAAACTGATGGTTGCTAGACAGGAGGGGGTATGGGGGAGAAAGTAAAGGGATTCGAAAGAACAAATTAGTAATCACAATATAGCCACGGGGATATGAAATACAGTTTGAGGGATATAATCAGTAATGGTGTAAAGATTATGTGGGGTGCCAGGTGGCCACTGGACTTTTTAGGGAGACCACTTCATGGACTGTGTAGATCCCTGACCACTGCAGTGTACACCAGAAGCTGAATAATATTGAATGTCAACTATAATTAAATATATATATAGAGAGAGTCACAGGATGTGGAGTACAGCATAGGGAATATTGTCAATGGTATTGTAACAGCTATATATGATATCAGATGTAGTGGACTGGGGGGGTTATCACTTTGTGAGGGGTGTAAATGTCTAAGTATTACATTGTTTTGTACACCGGAAACTAATTTTTAAAAAAGAATACAAGACAACAACAATAACAAAAGTAATAGTAATAAAGAAGAAGATTATGAAAATGACAGAAGAAAATATTTACTGAGTGTTTACTAGGTGCTATTATTTATCTGAATTATTTTAATCTTTACAATAATCCTAGAAAACATGAATTAATATTATCCTCACTTAATGGGTAAGGAAACAAAAACAGAGAACTACATAACTTGCTCAAAATCACAGAGCTAGTCAGTGGTAGGGATGAAATTCTGGTGGGTAATCAGTATTGTTGAACAAATCACTAGTTAGATCTATATGTAGATTATATAGATTCCCAGATAGATAACTCATGGCTGTCTTACCATTAGCTTTGCCTTTCACTGTGGTTATCAAGTTTCCTCAGATCAAGAGCAGACAGGTACAGTAGTAGGCTCACAACATTTGACCTCAACTAGTTTTTCTAAGTTATTTTGTACATTTTTTAGCAGAGAAACCAAACTAGGTTTCTCATTATCCCCATTTGTTGTAAGAAAAGAGCCTTTCTTCTAAAATTGGACACATTTTGGTTCTAACTTAGAAGGTTAACACATTTTAAATGCGTAATCAATGCCAATTATTATTTTAACAGTGGCTGACTTAGTTAACAAAGAGAAAAACCATTGGCTCTTATCTTTGTTTCTATGATCTATAGAGAAATACATTCACACACACACACACACACACACTTAATACTTTATGTTTTCTTACGGCAGAACTGAAATTTTGAACTTTCAACACTATTCACTACTCTATGATCTATGCTATATTTGCATTTAATGAGGAACACTATGCCTTGACTTTTTCTAATGAATACAATGACTTTTATGAAAAGAAAATGGCTTCGGAAGGTTAGAGAAAGGTTATAAGCAAATGTTCTCACAAAGTTGCTGAAATAGGAAAGTAAAGGAAATCACTATTTTCCTGGAAACTTTATCTAATAGAAAGAGTCATTTTACTTTGGGGAGGTTTGGGCAGATATTTCTCTATCATTTTGGAGGGGAAATTTTAAATTGGCTCTATCTCCAAAGGCATGAAAGATTCCTGTTCTGCATTTTTTTTTATTTAGTATGGCATCCTTTTAGGACACACTGGATTATTTTAATATGTCTCAAATATTACACTTGTTTTTTATGTGAAACACTGTTGGGTTTTTTTTGTACGTTTCCAAGTTTGGAAAGACCAGAGTATTAATAATGAAGTCATCTCTCTGAAGTAGTTTCTTCTGTACTTCGTGTGCTACAATGGATTTTCTTTTACACCTATTCAGAGAATTTCTATTCAGTTTGTTATTAGTAATTACCCCTCAGTCACTTTCTTCATATCTATTTTCTCAATAGCACTTCCCTAGTATATACCTGTATTGTGTGTCATTCTTCCCTGAGTGTATTATCTTATACTTATTTATATTGAATCTCATCTTAGACCTATCCTTCCAAATCGTCAAGTTGTCCATATCTATCCATGTACTTGATTGATCTTCCTTCCTTTTTTTTTTTTTTAAATCCATCCTAGATTTGTGTCATCTACAAACTCAATCATATTGGAATTTACATTCTCCTCCAGGTCATTAATGACCATGCTGGAGAGACTAGTTCTCTTCCCTGCGGGACTCTGCTGGATATATACTGCTGGATGTTCTCAGTTGTAACTCTGTTGATAATGATCCGTTGCTTCCTTCCCATTGTAGAATTTTTTATCCATTGTACTATACTGTTACCTACGCAATGGCTCTACCATCTCTGCTTCCTGGGTGTTCCTAGGTCAATCATGCTTTTGTAAGATACAAGTAAAAATCATTATGTTCCCTTATCTACTTATGTCATTGCTTAATTAAAAAAAAAATTAATCTGGGAAAATACTGTCCTTAAATAGAAATTTTTCAAAAATTTCCTTCGAATGTCAGTGAGTCTTTAAAAATACATTAAGTGAGAAAACATTTTAGAAGAGCTGCTTGAGTCTTTGCCATTTCCATGGAAAGTGGTCTCTAGTTATTTGGATTTTAAGAAAAAGAATAATTATTTTCCCCACAGCTGAGAAGATGACTTAAATATATGTATTCTTTTTCCTGAATGTGGACTGCATTTTCAGTAAATTAGTTTGCTTCAAGGTGGTTTTCTAGATGAGACACAGTTCATTTACAATTTTCAGAGCATAGTGCAGAGTCATATGTGTATTCATTTTTAAAGTTATATTTTTTTCCTTTATTTTCAGGAAAAAGAAGAAGTAGAAGGAATATCTGTAGGTGCTATACTTTCTGACTATCAGCGCGTTCGAGTAGAAAATGTGTAAGAGAACATTATTTGTCTTATATTTTTAAATTATATGTACTTTAAGAATCTGAATAAATAAAAAATATAATTATATCCAAATAATAAATAGATATGGTATTCTCCATGCTCTATGAAATTAACTGTAAATATTTACCTAAGTAACAAAAGTTGCACTTTTAATTTTTTTCTATCCTTATATCACACATGGAGAAAACTCTTAACTTACCATAAGGAGAAATAAATTACTTATAAGTTGAGGCAAAGATTTTTAAAGTCAAAAGTATTCAATTTTTCCTTATTTGAATTGGTATACTCTTCTAATCTCTTTTAACATATCATTTGTAACAAAAATCAGAATCTAATAGAAAGAATGCAGTAACATTTCAAAGTTTAAAAAAGCTTATTAAGGAATTTACCCTGTGGTCCTTAGAATTCAGTTATTAGCCAAAAATATTCATGAATGAAATACTTAAGTGTAAAGCCGTTCAACTCTCAAGGAATTTTTAGGTTGTTGCTCCCCATTCTTTCTCATCCCCTAAAGGATGTAGCACTAGTGAAATATTGTATGTATCTACAAATACCAAAACAGTCCTTTCCATTAATCTATTAAAACACCATAAGTCAGATGATAATATTGATTATTTAATGTTGGTTTGGCAAAACATCACATGAATGTATTTATTTTTCATTTTTAATTTATTTGGATTAGTAAAATATTGCATAGAGACTTTATACATAGTTATATTAGCAGAAAAGAAACTGTGGACTCCAGTATTAATCTTGAGCATAACTTAACCTGGAAATAACTTTGCTATTCAAAATGATAAATGGAAATAAGAACTGTATTTATGTAATAGTTTCATATTCTTGACAAAGAAACATTCATATTGACTATCTCATTAAATACTTACATATTAATGGAACTGAAATCAAATTAAAATTTTTATTTTATTTATCTCTCCTAATTCTACAGTGAATTTAAGACAGTTAAAAATACAGAATTTTAAAACTAAATGAAAGGAAAGTAAGGCAAACCATAATTATGTAAAGGGGAATGTGATGATCTCATAATTGAGAGTATATTGAAATATCTCTGGAGTATCTCTAGAGAGTGCAGGTAGAAACAGGGGAGGTCAGACGTTTATTTTGAAAATGTTTTCCTTACATTCTGACTACCTACTTTTGAAAACAACTGATCTACAGATGTTGATGAATTGTATATTCTTTAAGCCATATGCTAGAAATGATATTATTCTCATCAGTTTTTAGTCATCTTCCCTAAGAATTACTTAGTTTACAGATCTGTTATTTTAATAGTTTCAAACCCAGTGGTTTCATGGGTAGTCAAAGGTAGATAGGACTGACATCTATTTATAAAAGTTAAAAAGCCAGTGAAAATGTGCCCTTGATTAGGAGGCTAAATGGAAGAAGGACCCATAGCATATTTGGATAGAGGCAAGATTTTTCTTAAAATGCAGTCTCAGATGCATTTCAACATATGGTTATAAAATGCCCAGATTTTATACCATAAAGCATATCTGCAAAAATTTTATCTTTGAAAATTTTAAAGCGGTGTTACTGAGAGTCCATTAGTCTACAAACTCAGTTTTGAATTAGACTGTCTTCAATTTGTAGTTTCTGTTGCATCATTAAATTTTCAAGATATCAAACATTTAATAAATGTCACAAGCTCAAATGCAACAATGATTTACAAAGGAGATGTATTTGAGGCATGATATTTTGAACTGTTAAAAGTTTTAAACAGGTGAAGAAGTTTGACTTAAGTCTACAAATAGTCAAAAGATCGTAGCTATCAAAGCAACAACCAAGAATTTTGCAATGACAGAAAGAGTTTTTTTTCAGTAAAAAATAAAAAATCTTAGCTAAAAATGGTAGGCATTAAACATCGGTGAGAGAACAGCAAGAACTGTAATGCTTGTGTTACGTGGGTAGTTTCAATTTTATCATTTTTATGTTTATTAACTGTGTGAACACTACTCTAGATGCTCTGGGACATTTTACAAATGAAAATTATATAATGGTCTTTCTAGTAAGAAAGATTTTGATTTCTTTGGAAGTCAGTCTCTATGTACATGAAAAACTAGTAATATTTTTAAGACCATGGATGAATTAATGTCCAAACATGAGGGACATTTACGAAGTAGTGGCATTTTCTGAGAGATCGGTGTGGGCTAGAGTAGCCAGTCAGGTAACCTCAGAGATATTATGGATAATGGGATTTAGAGCTGTATTTCTTACTTGAAATCTTATCTAAGCCACTTACAGTGGGACATGGGCAAGTCACTTGGCTTGGCCATTTATTGAATACCTATTTTATCCAGGCATTGTGCTATGTTCTTTATATTACTTTTTTAATCATAGTTTTCCTTGTAATTAATTACTTTTAATTATAGTTCTCCTTGAAAAAGTAACATTGAAGCAAAGGCATGAAGCAAGTAAAGAAGGTAGGGAGCATTGCTAGTATAAGGCCAAGTGTGAGCAGGCCAGGGGTGGCGGCTGGAGTGAGGTCAGAGGAGTATGAAATGAAGTATAAGAGCTAACCAGAGCGAGATCCATGTAGGTCTATTGTAAGAACTTTTACTGGGAGTGACGGGGAGGATTTTGAGCAGAGGAATCCCATGATTTGTTTTATGTTTTAAAAGGATCACACTGGCTGCTGTATTGAAGACTGATATTCAAAGGGCAAGGATGGAAACAGGGAAAGAAGTTAGGAAGATATTGACACGGGAGAGAATGGTAGCTCAGACCAGGGTGTTAGCAGTGGTGTTGGGAAGGAGTGATCCTATTCTGCGTGTGGTAGATTGGATGAGAAACGTGAAGAAAAGAGGAGTTAAGGATGACTTCACTTTCTAATCACTTAATCTTCTCAAGGTCTTTGAAAGGAAATATCTTTGTCCCTATTTATGAATGAGGAAATTAAAGACCCAGAGCTTGGTTTTGACTTGCTAGTGTCACCTCGCTAGTGAGTGCAGCTGTAGGTTTCAAACCCAAATTTATCTTGACTCCAAAACCCAGATTCTTTCCCTTGCGCCTCAATGTAAAATACGTAGTACAATGCCTGTAGCGTATTATGGTAGGTGCTCAGTATGTTGTACATTTTGTTCTTATAATTTTCTTTTCAGAGTCAAATTCCTTTAAAAATTTTCAAAGTTAGTAGATAAGAATAGTTCATGTAACCATAGGTATTGTAAAGTTAATCGGCATATGATTATTTTATCAGGCTAAATTGCCTATTTTGCATATGCTTCACAATTTTGATACCCAAGGAAGTTCTAAAAACAAGAATAATCATCCATTGGCATTTGGAAGCTCTTTTGCATAGATTTCTATAAACTTGTAGAGTCTTACTAAAATTAATACTTCTAAACTGCCTGGAGATTTCATTTTTATCTGTTTATGTATAGCCTGTGGAAATTAAATATGTTTATGTTGTATATATAAACTTCATTATGCGAAACATGTTTTTAAAACCATTTTAAGTGCTAAAATCCTTGAGAGAAGCATTATGTTTAAAATCAAAGTAATTGCTATGGATCCAAGTATAGAACATTAAGATGTCATCTGATTTTTTTCTTTTTATTTTATAGGTGTAAAAGACTTAATCTTCAGCCTTTAGCTTACCTTTGGCAGAGAAACCAAGAAGATTTGCTCCAAGAGATGATATCATCTAACATTCAAGCAATCATCATAAAAGTGGCAGCTTTGGGTATGTAGCCAGACTTAAGGGAGCTTTCTGTACCACACAGATAATCTGAGTTCACTAATAAGCAGTTACAGCAAAAAAGGAAGTATGATTTAGAATATAAAAATGTGGAGTCATCAGCTGAAGAAATTGAGTAAGGCGAAATTTTAAAATGGGTTTTTGACCATTTACCAAGGTAATTAATAGTGAGCCTCATAATTTTTTTTATAAATATGTAACTGCCTCTACAACTGGCATTGTATTGTGATCCTTTGATTTAAGTTCTTTTTATAGGATTTGGAATTCAGGTTCATAGGTAACAAGAAATACAGATTGTTGCTTTTTTTTAAGCTTTTTAAAAGCTGTATTTGGCACAACACATGATATTTTCCTTGTATTTTTTTTTTTTACATATTTTGAATAATGCTAAAGTAGAATGATTGGCTTTGTTTGTGGTATCAGAAATAAACAGAGTAGTGGGTTTTTGTTGGGACTGGTGAGACAATCATGTTTGAGAGAATGTCATTTGATCCGTTAGCATAGACAAAACAGGCAGTTGGTAATCTAATTCAAATATGGGTATTACACACGAACATATTAATTTGTTGTTTTGAATTTTTATAATTATGTTCATTTTTGAGAAACCATAGGGTTTGAGCCCAGTACATTTATTTCATGAACCCATTACAGGAAATGCCCTGGAGCCTCACAATTCTCAGAGCCTAAATTATGTACCTCATTTGAGAGTGTTTACCTTTCTGATCTCTGAAATAATGAGGTCTCAAATTGTGGAAGATTTTACAAACAAATTCACATTTTTAAACAGCATTAAAAGAAAGGCCCCATAATATTTCTCCTTGATAAAAACACCAAGCTTCTCCTTCTTGTTGAAGTCTAAGTATTGTCTTTAGTGGAAAGCCTTAGAGAACTTGCAGTTGATCACCTTAGCTGTTAAAAAGAGCAAGACTGAGGTGGTGTTGTGTTCTCATTTTTGAGAAAATGTTGCTCAGCCACTCTTATGATTGAAGTTCTCAGTATAGATCTTTTTGTCATATAAGTTTCTATGTAAATCTATACAGAGTGTATTCTCTTGCTCTCTCTTTTGGATTTTCTAAGATTGTCTAGCTCTGTAATGAAGTACATGTGACATCTCACTAGACAGTACAACCTTAGTCCCTTTTATTAATACAGAATGGAATGGATTAGAACCCAGAGAGAACCTGCCCCATGAGAAAGAGCCATAGAACATGACCTTACTACCACTTTTCTTATAGTATATAACTGATATTGTCTTTTCATTTGTGTGCGTGCCTCTATGTAGGGGTCAGAGATGGTGATTAAATGTATGAAACTTTTGGGTGAAGTATAAAATTGGGCTAATTTGTCCTTGGCCTCTCAATGACAGAAGTATATATCTGATTTTATCATGTACAGTGCATACGATGACTAGTTTCTGTGGATTATCTATGTAAAACTGAAAGTTATTCTCAAGAACAGTATTAAAGAAAGGTTTATGGAGGGGCACATTTCTTCTAAAGACACAGAAACATATAAATGATGCAATATAGGCTTCCAGTCTTCACCCTTGGCTTTTAATTTTTTCAGAAAAGGTTTTAAGTTAAAAAAAAAAATGGGACAATAGGATCTTTCCATGGGGAGAAGCGGTCAGCAAAGTTTTGTGGCCCTTGAGATTATGGAATGGTCTTAGAAAAGGGTTGGGCCTACCTTAATGTATAAAGATATATTTCCAATAATTGTGTTACATACCCTTGATGTCTGTGGGTTCAGGGAACTTATGAAATTTTCACATTAACAGCTTAGTTTCTAAAGAAATTTCTGGGTTTTAGACTTATTTAAATAACCATCTTCACATTGGATTTAAGAACAATCCTGCCTTTTGGAAATACTTATTTTTAATTATGAGTATTACATGAAAACACTCTTTCCATATAATGTTAAATTTTCAAAAATAAGAAAAGATTTCGTATGTGATCTAGCCTCTCCTCTCCCACCAAATACTCTGTTCCCAGAGATACACACCTGAGTGATGACTGATCATCTTGCTAGATCACTTTTTTTTGGTTTGTGTATATGTATATATAAAAATACTATGATTGTTTTATGGCTTTTTTAATATGACACGAATGGTATTGATCTCTGTGTATTGATCAGCAACTTGCCTTTATTCCTCAACAATATATCTTGGAGATTTTTTCCATGTCAATGAATATAGATCTACCTCATGTTTTGTTTTGTTTTGTTTTTAAATAACCTTTTATTGAAGTGTGACATAAATGCAAAAAAATGCACAAATTCTTAGTGTACGACAAAGAATCGACGAGCTTGATGAAATTCAATGCATTTGTCCCAAAGTAAACATACCTGTGTAATCAACACCCAACTCTAGATGTGGAACATTGTTAATATCCTCTTTTTCAATACTTGCTGAAGGTAACAACTCCCATGACTCTGAAAACTGTAAATTAGTTTTTCCTGGTTTTGAAGTTAATATGATTGAGTCCAAGAGTATATTCTCTATTGTGTCTGGCTTCTTTGACTCAAATTATGTTTATGAGATTCATCCACATTATTGAATGAAGCAATAATTTGTTGATTACTCATTATGGTATAGTTTCATTGTAGGACTATACCACAATTTAATTGTCCATTTTATCATTGATGACATGTCAGTAGTTTTCAATTTGGCACTGTTGCAGTCATGTACTGCCTAATGACATTTTAGTCAATCATGGACAGCATATTCTTTGGTGGTCCCATAAGATTATAATGAAGCTGAAACATTCCTATCGCCTAGTGATGTCGTGGCCATCACAATGTTGTAGCACAACGCATTACTCACGTGTTTGATGCTGCTGTAAACAAAATCGCTGCCTTGCCAGTCAGAGAAAAGTATAGCACATAAAATTATGTACAGTACCTAATACTTTATAATGATAAACAATTATGTTACTGGTTTATATGTTTACTATACTATACTTTTTATTGTTACTTTAAAGTGTACTCTTTCTACTTTTATAGAAAACTTTATTTAAAACAGCATGGCATGTTATGCCAGCAGTATTCCTACATATCTCATGTTTACTACGTCTCTTGATTGCATCATTTTCCCTTTTGCTTGATGTAACCTCGTGTTGTTTTGTACAGTAGCATCCTGTGCGGCCTATAACTAGGCCTAGGAAGAATATAGCCTAGATGTGTAGTAGGCTGTACCAACTAGGTTTGTGTAAGTGCACTCTATGATGTTCACTTAATGGCGAAATCACCAAATGACGCATTTCTCAGAACATATCCATGTCTTTAAGTGGCTCATGACTGTGTAAATAATGCTGCTATGAACATATGGGTCACGTTGTATATTTTCTGCCCCAGTTCTAACCTGGATTCCATTTCTTCAAGATGCCCAGATATCTTTTAATGGGATTTTTTTTTTGCCCTTGTCTGGGTGTGTGTAATGAAAACTTTGATTCTCAAGGATACGTAATATGTTATGTATTAGAAAATTCCACAATTACTAGGAACAGAAAGACCAAGTAGCAGGTCTGTAACACATTATTTCCAGTAACTGGGATAAACCTCCTAAAAAGAAAGAAAGAAAGAAGAAGCCATATAATCTTATAAACATTAACTACATGCCTCATGGCATACACAAACAAAGCAAAGTCACTAATATTTACTGTCTGAGGAGAGTCCTTATCTTTGGACAGTCTTTAGCTTGATGTGTCTGGCTGCTGTGATTGATTTTGGTAAATACACCTGGAATCTTTGGGTTTGGGGCATGACTCCATAGAACATGTCATGTAAAATATGTAACTATCTGAATATGAAATAGAGATATTTTACAACTGAGGTCACTATCTTCTGTGTGATGTAAACTACATGCATTGCTTAGAGACTTTACATGTTAACTTGTATCAGACAGGTCTAGTATATCCAGAAAACACCTGGAGGGTGATACTGATGGTTCTTACCCCCTCCCTGCTTCTCCTGGCCCTTTACCTGTATTCTTGAAATTATTAGTAAAATGTAATACCAGGTAAGGAGCCTCTGGTTTGTATGAATCTGATTTGACAATCCAGTCTTTTGTTATTGTAAACTGGACTAGTCAATAGGATTTTTTTTTTCCTGTCCCACAGATATAAGACACCTTTGGGAAAGAAAAGAGATAGGATAGAAAATCATGATGAGGACTCAACTATTGTTCACCGCTCTGGTAAAAACAGGACCCTTTAAAATAACAAAAAAAGAGATGGTAGTTGGAGAAAACACAGGAGACCATATTTACCCATCTCTGGCAAACCTTCTACTTCTTGAAAGTTATATTTGCTTACAAAATAACTAAATTAATCACTAAAAAAACCATATAGGCAGTTGAAGACCAAGGTCAGGTGACTACTGAATGCTAAAAAGTGAGCATTATTCTGTATAAGAGTTAGGGCTCTTTATAGAAAATACCAGCAAAAGCCTGGGGAATAATCAATGTCATGGATTATTAGAATTAACATTCAGGGGCCACATCACTATTTTAGACATTGTTGAATATAAAAGATTATTTAGGTTGAGCAGATGAATGATATGACAACTAACCTGCTGTAGTAGGTTAACACTGGGATTTGGCAGTCTTACCCTTTGAGGATTAAATGCCTTACTCCTTCCCAGAACTACAACTGAAATATTCCTTTTCAAATAGTAATAAGAATGGCACTCCAGAGTCACCTACTGGAAAGTAAAAGAAAGTCCTCTATTCCCAACCTGATGAATTGTTAAAATCAAAATGATACCTAAATAAGAAAGACGTTTGCTACTTCAGTTGCGTTGGCAACCATCCATCAAGCACCATGAACAACCGTGGTAACATGGTATCACAAAAAGAAAATGATAATTTTTTTCAGAAACCAAGCTAAAAGTCATAGAAGATTGAGATCTAAATGATAGAGAATTCAAAATAGCTGTCATCAGGAAACTCAGTGAGATAGAAGAAAACTCAGAAAAGCAGTTCAGTGAGCTCAGGAATAAAATTAATGAACAAAAAGAGTACTTTCCAAAGGTGATTAAAACTATAAAAGCCAGCAAAAATTCTGGAGCTGAAGAACTGAATAAATGAGATGAAGAATGCATTAGAAATCACTGGAAATAGAGCAGGCGATATGAAAGAGAATTCTCGAGCTCACAGATGGAGATCTAAAAATGACTCAGATGGAAGAGGAGAGAGAATTAAGATTTAAAAAATGAAAGAACTTTACGAGAACTATCTGTCTCTATTAGAAAGGGCAATGTGAGGATAACGGGTATCCCAGAAGAAGAGAGAGAGAAGGTAACAGAGAGCTTATTCGAAGAAATAATGAGATCTTTCCAAACATGGGAAAGAAACTGGACATAGAAGTGCAAGAGACTAACAAAACACCTGATTACCTCAATGTAAAAAGACCTTCTCTAAGACACATTATATTAAAACTGTCAAAAGTTAATGATAAAGAATTCCCAGGGTAGCCATGGAAAAAGAGACAGTAGCCTACAAAGGAAACCCTATCAGGTTATTACCATATTTCTCAGCAGAAATTCTGCAAGCCAGGGGAGACTGGAATGACATATTCAAAGTATTTGAAGATAGTAACCACCAGCCAGGAATACTGTATCCAGCAAAGTTGTCCCTTAGATATGAAGGAGAAATAAAAGGTTTCCTAAACAAAAGCTGAGGGAATTTACCACCACAAAACCCGCATTACAAGTAATGTTGAAAGGTTTCTTCTTCCTGAAACAAAAAGACAGAAGTATATGAAACTTTGTCTTTTTTTGAGTAAATGAAAAACAAATAAATAGAAGCATAAAATTGCAACTCTGTTTCAGAATAGGGTGCTAAACATTTAATTATAAATGTTAAAAGGTAAAAAGCATTAAAAATAACTATAGCTACTTTGATTTGGTCATGAACACACAACAATATGTGACAACAAAAACATAAAAGGGGAGGATAAAAAGTACTGAATTTGTATAGGCAAATGATGACATAATGCTATTAGAAGAAAAAGGACTCTTTTATCTATGAGACATTTTATACAACCTCATGGTAACCAAGAAACAAAAATCCAGAGCTGAGAAGGAACACAAAGAGGAAACAACAACAAAAAAACCCATATTAAACCACCAAATTAAGGTAGCAGACAGAAGCCAGTGGAAATACAGAGCAATGAGAAAATGAAAGTCAAGTGGCAGTAGCAAGTCCTCATACATCAACAGTCACCCTGAATGTAAATGGACTGAAGTTACCAATCAAAAGGTATAGAGTAGCAAGATGGGTTGAAAACACAAGATCAACTATATGCTGCTTTCAGGAGACTCATTTTAGTTCCAGTGACAAACAGACTCAAAATAAAGAGGTGGAAGGTGAAACACCAAGCATATGGTAACCAGAGAAAAAGGTGTAACCATACACACACACGCGCACACACACACACCCTGGAGGTGCCAAAAAAATGTCTACAAGTGGACACTTTGGTCATCATTGCTCAAGCAGTAGTTCACTGTAATCAGAAGTGTCTGGACGCTGATGGTAACCACTTTGAGCACCTCATGTAATTGCAGAAGTCAAATCGAGACTCGTGTTCATTTTTTGTTATCAGTATATATTGAGTATTACAATTTTAACACAGTTCTTTCCTTTCTTAAAATGTGTATACATTTTTTGGCTGTGTGTGTGTGTGTGTGTGTGTGTGTGTGTGTGTTCAGACAAAATGGACTTCAAGGCAAAAAAGATAACAAGAGGAAAAGAAGGACATACTACTATAACGATAAAGGGGACAAACCATCAAGAAGACATTTATTAACATATATGCACCCAACTTATGAGCACCAAAGTATATGAAGCAATAATTAACAGACCTAAAGGGAGAAAGAGACAGCAATACAATACTACACAACTTCAACATCCGACTTACAATAATGGATAGATCATCCAGACAGCAAGTTAACAAGGAAACATTGGCCTTAAATGACACATTAGACTACATGGGCTTAATAGATGTTTTCAGAACTTCCCATTCCAACGTGACAGTATACGCATTCTGCTTAAGTACACATGGAACATTCTCCAGGATAGACCATCTGTTGAAGTCTCAGTATGTTTAAGAAGATTGAAATCATATCAAGTATCTTTTCTGATCACAGCACTATGAAACTAGAAAGCTGGAAAAATTACAAATATGTGGAGATCAGACAACATACTACTGAACAACTATGGGTCAATGAAGACATAAAAGAAGAAATCAAAAGATACAGAGACAAATTAAAATAAAAATTTGACATACCAAAATCTTTTGGGATGCAGCAAAAGTAGTACTAAGAGGGAAGTTTATAGCATCACAGGCCTACCTCAAGTAGCAAGAAAAATCTCAAATAAACAATTTAACACTACACCTTAAGGAATTAGAAAAAGAAGAACAAACAAATCCCAATGTCAGTAGAAGGAAGGAAATAATAAAAATCAGAGTGGAAATGAGTGAAATAGAGGAAAAAAAGACAATAGAGAACATAAATGAAACAAAGAGCTGATTCTTGAAACACATAAAGTTGACAAACTCCTAACTAGACTCACTAAGCAAAGAAGAAAGAAGACTCATAAAATCTGAAAGCAAAGAGTAGTAACAACTAATACCGTAAAATGTAAAGGGTCATAAAACAATACTAGGTAAAGCTATATACCACCAAATGGACAACCTGGAAGAAATGCACAAATTCTTAGAATAATACCTTCCTAGCATGAATCATAAAGAAATAGAAAACCCGAAAAGACCCTTTACTAATAAGGAAATAGAAACAATAATCAAAACTTCCCAAAAAACAGAAGTCCAAGACCAGATGGCTTCACTAATGGATTCTATGAATCATTCAAAGAAAATGTGATACCTCTGCTTTTCAAACTTTCAAAAAAAATTGAAGAGGAGGCAATGCTCCCTAACTCATTTTATGAGACCAACATTACCATGATTCCAAAACCAGGCCAGGACCACATTCAAAAAAAGAAAATTACAAGCCAATACCTCTGATGAACATAAATGCAGAAATCCTCAACAAAATACTACCAACTCGAATATAACAATACATTAAAAAGATCATATACCACTATCAAGTAGAATTTATTCCAGGATTGCAAAGATGGGTCAACCCTTGCAAATCAGTCACCATAATTTATACCACATTAACAATATAAAGGATAAAAATTATATGATCATCTCCATAGATGCAGAAAAAAGCATTTGACAAGATACAGCATTCATTTATAAAAACTCTCAATAAAATGGATATAGAAGGAAAGTGCCTCAACATAATAACGACCATATATGACAAACCCACAGCTAACATCATATTCAGTGATTAAAAACTAAAAATGTTTGTCCTCTAAGATGAGGAATAAGACAAGTTTGCCCACTCCCACCACTGTTACATAGTACTACAAGTACTAGTGAGAGCAATTAAGCAATAAAAGGCATTCAAATTGAAAAGGAAGAAGTAAAACTCATTATTTACAGATAGCATGATTTTATATATAGAAAACCCTAACGACTCCACCAAAATGTGTTAGAAATAATAAATGATTACAGTAAATTTGCGGGATACAAAATCAATATACAAAAATGTTTTTCTATATACTAACAATGAACTATTAGAAAGAGAAATGAAGAAAACAACCCCATTTATAGTCACAAGAAAAAGAATAAAATATCTAGGAATAAACTTAACAAAGGAGGTGAAAGACCTCTATACTGAAAACTACTAGACACTGTTGAAAGAAATTGAAGAGAGACTCAAAGAAATGCAGACAGATTCCATGTTCATGGAATAGAAGAATTAACATTGTTAACATGTCCATATTACCTAAAGCAATCTACAGATTCAGTGCAATCCTGAATCATAATCCCAATAACATTTTTCACAAAATAGAACCAAACATTCTCGAATTTGTATGGAAACACAAAATACCCTAAATAGCCAAAGCAATCCTGAGAAAAAAGAACAAACCTGGAGGTATTACACTCCCCAATTTCAAACTATACTACAAAGCCGTAGTAACCAAAACAATATGGTACTGGCTGAAAAACAGATATGCAGACCAATGGGACAGAATTGAGAGCCCAGAAATAAACCCACACATATATGGACAATTAATTTATGCTATACAAGTTAAGAAAGGACAGTCTATTCAATGAACAATGTTGGGAAAACTGTGCAGCCATATGCAAAAGAATGAAACTAGACCACTATTTTATACCATACATAATAAATTAATTCAAAATGGATTAAACTTAAATGTAAGACATGCAACAACAAAATATATAGAAGGAAACAAAGGCACTCAGTTTCTAGACATTGATTCAATGGAGTTTCTATGAATTTGACTTCAAAAGACCAGTGAAGTTCAGCATTAGGAATAGAGACAGTGGAAATGTAATGACTGTATGCGATGTCAGAGGGGTAGTAGATGGGGGGAGGAGCGTTATCACTGTGTGAGGGATATAAATGATAAATGTGTATTACATTGTTTTGTACACCTGAAACTAATATAAATAAATAAATAAATAAATAAATAAATAAATAAATAAATAGGAAAAACAGCAGGGGAAACAAAAATAAACAAATGGGACTACATCAAACTGAAAACCTTCTGTAAGCAGCAAAGGAAACCAACAAAACAAAAAGACGACCAACTGAATGGAAAAAGATATTTGTAAATTATATTTCTGATAAGGGTTAATGTCTAAAATATATAAAGAACTCATTCAACTCAACAACAAACAACCCAATTAAGTAAAGGGCAGAGGATCTGAATAGACATTTTTCTACGAAAGACTTACAGATGGCCAAGCAGACATATGAAAATATGTTCAACATCACCAATTATTATGGAAATGCAAATCAAAACTACAATGAGATTTCACCAAAATGGCTGTTATTGAAAATAACAAGTGTGGGAGAGACTGTGGAGAAATGGGAACCCTCATATACTGTTGATGGGAATGTAAATTTGTGCAGCTACTGTGGAAAGCAGTATGGAAGTTCTTCAAAAAGTTAAGATTAGAAGTATTTTTGATCCAGCAATTCCTCTTCTGGGTATTTATCCATAGAAGACAAAAACACTAATTCAAAAAGATATATGTACCCGCAACAGCATTATTTGCTATACACATACACACACACACACACACACACACACACACACACACAGGAATACTAGTCTGCCTTAAAAAAGATGAAATACTGTCTTTTGTTACAACATGGATGGACCTAGAGGATATTATGCTAAGTGAAATAAGCCAGATGAAGGACAAAAACTATTTCATTCATGTGGAGTATAAAATAAAAAAGTAACAAATGAACGAACAAAACAAAACACAAACAAACTCAAAGATACATAAAACAGAATGTTGGTCACCTGAGGGGAAAGTGAGTGGGAAGAGGGTGAAATGAGTAAAGAGAGTCACTTATACAGTAATGGATGGAAACTAGACTTTTGGTGGTGAGTACACAATAGAGTATACAGATATCCATTTATAATGTTGTACACCTGAAAATCTGTATAATGTTATTAAACAATGTTACATCAATAAAAAATAAACAGGTAAATATTAAAAACAAACAATATGTTGCTAAGATTCCACATAGTTATAATGGAAAGCAGGTATCTACTGCCTGCCATAGCTTGATTTAGTTCTTCAAATATAGAATATGTTAATGTAAGTAGAATTCATTTAAGGAAATTGGAACACCACCCTTGAGGGAGATGGATTTCAGAGAGAGATAACGAATCGATATTACTGATAATTCCTCTCTGAAATTATTCAAAGTACATTTTTGGAAAACTTATACCACCAGGCAGAGCTGTATTTGGTATAATATACCAATTGACACTCTCATGGGACTTACATCATTTTAGTGTGCAAACCATTTTCCTAAATTGCCCATGGTAATAACCCATATTCTAGCTTGATTACTATTGCCTCTGCTGTCATTTTGTAGGGATTTTTGGTGCTGTGTTGGGGTGCTGACATCCGGTCAGAATCATGTTCCTGAAAGCTTATCACGATGAAAAGGACACGCTAGTCCAAATAGAGACACTAGAGGGAACTGTCTTCCAGTAGATTGATTGCATCTCAAAATGGCCCTGGAGGGACAATGGAACTTGAAAGGGCTGGACTAATAGAGTATTTACTTTTATGGAACATCATATCAGTCAACAGTGCAGGAAGAGGGCATGTCTCCTTACCCAGGAAAGATTATGGAATATTGTAATCAGATGAAAGTTATTGTTTTTAAAGATCAATGACCAGGAGTGTCAGAAGCCAAGCTAAGAATGCCAATTTATGGGGATACCACAGGTAGCCTAGATTAGGGTAGGCATTACTGGACAGTGAGGCCTATATTTGTTTTCCTAGTAATCACAGGTAATAAAGTTCCCTGGCCTCATAAAGCTTTGGAGTATTTCCTCTTTTTCTATTGTCTGAAAGATTTTCTTTAAGATGGTATTATTCTTTCTTCAGTGTGTGAAGTACATATTGCTTATGCCATCTGAATATGGAGACTTCTTTTGGGGAAAGTTTCAATTTAAAATTAAATCGCTTTGTTAGATTAAGGCTATTCAGATTTTCATTTCTTATTTCAATTAAATAAGTTGTTTTTCTCTGAATTTGTCCATTTTTTCTAAGTTTTGAATATTATAGATGTAAAGTAGTTCCTAAGGTCTTCTTACTGTCTCTTTAGAACTGGTAGTGATGTAATCTTTTTCATTCCGGTTGGTAATTTTTTCTTTCCTTGCTTTTATGAGTCTTGTATGGACTTGCTGGTTATAATCTTTGGATTTTTGTTGATTTTCTATATTACATGTTGGTTTTCTATTTCATTAATTTCTGTTGCTATCTTTGTTATTCCTTCCATTATACGTTTCTCTTTTTAAAAACTCTGTTCAGTCCTAATCAGGGAAAAACCCAATTCTTTCTTACTCTATGTTTCTTTCCTGTGTGTCTTCTTTACTCCTCATGCAAAACATTTGACGTCTGCTCACCAGATGTGTGGAGGTCTTTCCCAACACCAAACAATTCATGACACCAGCTGCATGTCCTATAATTCAACTCGGTTCTGACAGTATCTACCTGGAGATAGCATTAGGTTCAGGTAAAGAGCTCAGTCCCAGAAAACCACCCTCTAATTCAGAATCCAGTCACAAGCCCAGGTTAACACTTGTGCTTCTAACCAACCATCTATAGACTTGAGGTTCCAAGGATCCCCACTCCCCCCTCGGACTTCAGATGCCAGTCCCAAGTCCAGGTTGTTACCTGTACTTCTGACTGACTGGCTATAAATCAGATGTTTCCATGACCCCTTCCCCCTTTGGATTCAATTAATTAGCTAGAGTGAGTCACAGAATTCAGGGGAATGTTTACCAGTTTATTATAAAAGGATAATGATAAAGGATACTGATGAACATCACAAAATTGGTTCTCCTGGCAACCAGACCCCATCCTTAGGCGGGGACCAAAAGGCACCTCCTTAACATAACAAAAAACACTTTTTATAGTTCTCATCACTTAAGAAATTCCAGGGATTTTTGGGAGCTCTGTGCCAGAAATGGACAAAGACCAAATATTTCTTACTATAAATCACAATATCACAATGCCTAACCTCAAAATGCTCATCCTCATTATATTCCATTGTTTTGGGTATTTGTTTCTCTAATTCTTTTAACAAAATCATTGTTTCCGAAGGTGTGCCATGTTAACCGGGGCTTTTTAGCTTGTGGCACTTTGCTGTTTATGCACCTTAGTTTAAGGAGCACTTTAGTTTAGTGTGGTTTAACTTGACTCAGAATCAAAATAGTACTCAAGAAATAGTACTGGACTCAAAATCAAAATATGTGATTTTAGTGCCTTAGTTTATCATTTCTTAGCCTTGCAACCTAGAGGATTCACTTAGCCCCAGTACTTCCATTTTCAGCCTCCATTTTCTTAAACAATGTTTTATCATTTGTTCTACTAAACATTTACTACCAAAATGGAACAGAATGTGTGAGTTTTTTGATGAGTTTAATATGTTCCACACATTACTATTACTGCTAGGTAGGCATAGGGATAATTATGAGCAACTTTTAATATGCTGTAATATATGTGAACAAGTAAACTTAGTGGGTAAGCTTCTCTCGTAGATGTCATTTGCTGTTTCATTTTCCTGTTTGGCAAAAAAGAAACTTGTGTACTTGTGCTGCAGCATCAATCCAACACACCTCTCTTTCTTGTCTTCACCTCAGAAGATCATTGGAAGTTTCCCATGCAACAGACGGGATATAGGCAAGACAGTTAAGCCTCTGGTTTTCACTAGAACTGGAGCTAGGAGGTATCTTTTTCTTTTTCTGTTTTGACAGGTTTAGAAAAGTCGGTGTCTAAACTGTAGTTTAATCTTGGGGATTTTGGCTCCCTATACTTATTAATCTCACTTTTTTATTTCCTTTGTTAGAGATATTTCAGATCAGATGTAGTTATATTTTGGGAAATTGGAGCAGTATCACAATTTCTAAACAGTGTTTTTAAATGACCTCAAAATGTTTAATTTGAAAGATATAGGAAGTGAATTCATAGTTGACATTGATGATGCCTTACACTAATTTTTCTAGGAGGAAATGTTTGTATTAAGCAGTTAAAGACATAATTATAATGATTATTGCACAAAGCCCAGGTTTAGAGGGGCTTAGAGAGCAAATACGACAAATAGTTTTAGATAGTAATTAGATTGAAAATCACTGATTTTATTTCATTTTATTTGGCTACTGGATAAAAAAGATAAGAATAAATTTCTTACCTGCCTCAGTCAAGACTAATTAGATGTAAGCAAATGTAATGGAGCTTGGGTACTCTGGGGCCGTTTACCCGTGCTTCAATAATTGCATTGCTTTTTTTTTAAGTATGAAGGTTGTTTAACCTATCAAGTGGCAAAAAAAGTTAAAGTACAGGTTATCTGTTTATCTTTTAGTTAAATAACTATATGTACTTTATAAACCAAGCAGTTTTGAATGCATGAACAAATAATAGACTCCAGTCAAAAGTGAATGCAGCTGATGGTATGCGATTATTATATCTGTGTCTCTAATTCATTAGCGTTAGCATGACTTCAAACTACTGCCATCCTTTGTTCCCTTTTATTCTATTGCCTTTCACTGGAAAAGTTCAAGTTTCACCTAAACAATACATAATTGAACAAGTATTATATTGTGATAACTTTTCTTTCCATTTAATCTTTACAAATTAACAAGGTTGACTTTGTTCCAAGACCCAGATCCACATCAACAAATTAATCTTTTCCTCTAAATGCCAGGGGTGCCAAAAAACATATATACACATAACTTGCATTCATCTTTTGTTATCGGTATATATTGAGTATTACAATTTTAATACAGTTTTTTCCTTTCCTAAGATGTGTATACATTTTTTTGGCACCCTCTGTATGTCTCTTTTTTTTTTTAACAGACTAGGTTTAGGTCTTCTGTCCACAATCTCCTAGGATCTAGCTTCCATTCAATCACTATTTTGATTTTGCCACTCCTAACTCATAAAAACTACACACCATACAGTTGGAAGATAAAATAATATTACCAAAGTAATATCCACATAAGGGATAGATTTTTTTTTCCATGACAGATACCCTTTTAATATTGAATTCTATTGATACTTAAAATGTGATTTACTTTACTTACAGTTTTTCAAAGACATACCTCCTGTGTAAAAACAATAGATTTTGTGTGTATGTAACATAAGATTAAAGTCTATGAAAAAGGAATTCATAGAAAAAACCTGAAAATGTCAACGGCTTAGTAGCAGATATCTCCAGAAGGTGTTAATATGAAAAATTTATTTTTATGTTTTTTTTTAATGTTTTCTGTATTTCTTACAATGAATAGAAATTGCTTTTTTTAAATAGGGAACGATTGCATGAAAATGGGACACAGAAACAACTATAATTCAGTAGAGTAGAGAGCGTCCAGGACAATGGAAGGACAACCACCGGTGCTATAGAAGGATTATGTAAAGGTACTACTATATATTTAGCCTGAAGTGAAAGCAGCAGGTTACTGGGCCAAGGAGAACAGAGATTTTTACAGCAATTCACAGTATTTGAAAGCCCACTGGTACTTTCTGTGGTCTCAGAGGATAATTGTAAGAGCCAGTAGAAGTTACATAGTGAAACAGGTCTTGGTTTGGTATCGGAACTTTCTCATGTTTGGAGCTCTCAAATAGTTACATAAGAGGTTGTCACAGGCCCTTGTGTGAGTTTCTTCAGGCATCGATTACATGGCCCTTGCGCTTTCCCAGATAATACTGCCCCTTCATGCTGAGGCAGGAGAGATAATGAGAAGTTACAAAACTGAGCTAGCTAAGGTTGTTTTTGAGGGGAACTTCCATCCTCCCCTAATGGCTTCTGGCTCCTTGAAGGACGGAGGTTTGCCACCATTGGATAATTTCAGAACAATATGCCACTGGCTCTGAAGGCAGTTCTATAGAGAGAATTTTGTAGATGGCCTGAGTAAAAGGCAAATGCATACTATTGGAAGGCTCATATAGTGTCCAAAGGTGACCACTTTGAAGGCAACAGCCCTCACTTAAACACATTAAAACATCAGTCTCATTATTTCATTACTTGTTAGTTTTCATTAAAACTTGATGCTTGCACAGAGCACAATGATGAGAAACTTAAACTCAATTATGGCGTTCAGATTCCATTTAATTAGTAAAAATTTTCTTACATGCTTTTGTTTGTTGCCGTTGCCTGTTGGTCTCTTGTTTTTGTTTTTTGTTTGTTTATTTGATTGATTAGGGAGCACTCCTTCCCTCCCTACTGGTACCCTGCGTCCTGTCTTTAGTGAAATTTGTTTGTTTGTTTTAATTTGAAAGTGATCGATACTTCTGGAAGAGGTAACCCAATGTTAGGGAAGAAAAGAGAAATTGTTCCTGAAATTTTGTTTTCATTACTTAGCAAGTTTTACAGTTAATGACAGAAGTTTCTCTTATGGCCTCTCCTCCCAGAGACTGTGCTTATTTATTTTCTCCAATAGTCTCATGTGACCTTGCTAAAAGCTTCATTTACTGGTTTTCTTCTATCTAGTATTTTATTGACATTTCCAGATAAGTTTAATAGGATGGAGAGAAACAGTGTTCTCTTTATAGACTCAGTGGGTGATTTGACCTTAGCAAGTTAACCTTATCCTGATGTTGAAGGAAGCTATTCTTAATTAAACTCTATCAGTTTCTCCATTATCACCAGGAGAGCCATTGGTGTGTAATTCTATAAATCTTAATTTGATTGTTTTTCTTTCCTTCAGAAAAGATACCATATTAGCAAAATTGTAATATTTGGAAACAGTTGCTGGTTTTCCGGAGACATTGCCTATCCTCGTCTGTAGCACAGCCATTTCACACTTTATTTCCTTCAGAAACTCTCAGTTGAATACCATCTGGTCATGGTGATTTATTGCTCTGGAATTTCTCAAGTTGCTCTATTATTTCCTCCTAGGAGATTGCTCTCTGCTACTGCCCCACTGATTTTCTCAGAAAGTGCCCTTGGAATAGTCGTTTCCCCAGTATCCTGTACAGTAGAGGCCAATGCCAAATAAAACTGAACTAAATTTCTCTACTGCTTCTCATCCTCTAACTTGCTGTCCTCGTTGCAAGTCCTCACTGAGGGGGAGAAACTCAGCAGTTAGTCCAACCACTTGTGTTGGCTGTTTAGTCCTCATGTTACCTTTTGTCTTTTTTTATTTTTCAGATGCATCCTTTCCTTGACAATGTATTTGTAGGATTTAATTAAGAAAAAACTGTTAAGTGTTAAAAAAAATATTCTAAATACTTTCCACATGTTCTCAAATGTCTGTATGGAATTCTTTCCAGTTTGCAAAGAAAAAAAACTACAGATTTCTCTTGACCTTTCAAATAATGGCACGATACATACAAGTATATCTCTCATAACCAGTGTCCTATCTGTCCTCCAAGCAGCCTGGGTAGTTTTTAAACTCTCTCCTTGCCTCTTGGAGGACTACTAACCATTTTTGTTTTTCTTCAGATTTTTAACATAAATTTTTTAAAGTCTCACCCTTTGGGTTAACATTAAAAGATGCCCATACTAATGCGAACAAAAGCTTTAATTGTGCAGCCTCCCCAACTGCTGAATTCCACTCCTACACATGCTCACCCGTGGTAATTCCTATATGTTACATTAATCTGTTTCCTCCTTTATAACTGCCCAAATAATCCAAGATAAGGCTTATTAATTTTTACTTCTACACATTGTACTCTTCTGTCATTCTTTTGGATAATAATGGACATAATTAATATTATTCATTGCAATAGCCTTCCTAGGAAAGAATGCTGAACAGTAAAGGTTAAAAGCAATTTGCATTATTCTCTTATATTCTAAACATTTTTTACACCTGAACTTTGTTCAGATAATTATTTTGTTTAAAAAAAAAGGTTAGCTATCATGCATTCAATAGTTAATTGCTATGAGAAACGTATTTCTACCTTTATAAAAAGTACTTTAGCACAGAATTTTTAAACTTATAACTCAAGTATTGAAACGTGAAAAGTTGGGACTTTTAACATTTCCCAAATGTACTGTAAATTACTTACCTTAAATGAGGGGGAATCAGGTTTAAATATCAAATTCAGAGTATATGTAATATAATCTTTCCTTAAGATTTAAATACAAATACTACTAGTACTATAGCCACCCTTCTCTGAATAGATTACCTTTTGCTCAGTTTGTAAAAGGGAGTAACAGATTATAACAACAGAGGAAGTGCTAATTTTGTTCATTTTATTGCTAACAACACATCTTTTCTTTTAGTAGGTAGGACAAGCTGTTTTAAAAATAAGTTATACCTATAACTACTTGGTGCTGGCATGGCTATGTTCTGTGAATTTTTTAATAGATTAAGATTCTGTGTATCCCAAAGCTACGTGTGTATAAAATATTATATATTACTTTCCAAGAAATATATACTGTAATTCTGAAATCTGTCTTTCTACCTTCATATCAATTAAATAGCTCCAGTTTCCTCTACTATTTCAAAATAAAAAATATGCAAAATGTAATATTCACAAACAAGATAAGATCTTATTTTAACACATACTGTTATAAAAGTGAGCCATCTGTAGTAACATTTATGACTATCAGACAGTTTACACTAAAACAACTTTCCTAATAACATATAATAATTAACCTAGAAAGGTAAGTCAACAAGTCTTTTTTCTATTTGTCTGTTTAGTATTAAGACTATTTAATAACTATGTTGTCCAAACAAATATTTATGTTTAGTGCCTTACTACCATTATAATTTCATATTTGCCATGGTTGGAAAGTGAGACTATTCTATCTTAGCTGAAGGCTAACATTTACATATTAAAACTGCTTAGAGCAAGGATATGTTACAGTTTGTAGCGCTTATCTAGTGAATTATCTTTCAGATAGGGTACTATTATATTAGTTGATGTCTCAAACTTGAATAAGTGTATATAGGTCACAGTCAGTAAAAACTTACATAAGTACCAGGTTACGTATATTGCATCTCACAGTGCAAGATCTGTGGTGTGGGTTGTAATCAGGATTCTCCATAGTCTCCTTTAGTTCCTTTTCTAAAAAGTTATTCTTTCACTGGAAAAGTCTTAAGACAGACTTTCTTCTGAATTTGATTTTTTTATTTCATCTTCACTCAAGTAGAATTTAGTTCAAGTTCTAGGTAGTTTCAGTTCTGATATTTTCTCCTTTATTCAGTGATCATTTCAGTGGAGTTTGGAATGGAGAGGGAAAATGTATTAGTCAGGGTTCCTCAGAGAAACAGAACAATAGGATATAAAAAGAGGTGGATTATGAGGAACTGGCTTGCATGATTATGGAGGCTAAGGAGTCGCACAATCTGCTGTTTGCAATTTAGAGACTCAGGAGAGCTGGTGGTATAATTTAGTGCAAGTTCGGAGGCCTGAGAACCAGGACAGAAAATGATGTAAATCCCATTCTGAAGGCAGGAGAAGATGAGATGAGGTGTCCTAGTTCAAGCACTGAGGCAGGAGAAAGGGGGTGAATTCCTCCTTCCTCTGCCCCTTGGTCTACGCGCGTATTCAGGCCCTGAATGAATTGGATGATGGATTGGATTGATGATACTGTAGAGGGCAGTCTACTTCACTGAGACCACCAATTCAAATGCCAGTCTCATCCAGAAACACCCTCAGAGACACGTATGAAACAGTGTTTTATCTGGGCACTGCATGGCCCACTCAAGTTGACACATAAAATTAACCGTCACAAAAAGAAAAGGAAAGAATTAGATGTCGGCGCTCACATAACTATCTTGCCCAGCAGTGTGATAAAAAGGTTTTAAAATAAAAATGACCAGATCAGATTTTCATTTTAAACAGCTCTCTGACAAGTGTTCATTGAAGTTGGATGTTCGTCAAAGCTGTTTCCTGCATATTTTCTTCTCACTTTACATATTCTCCTTGAGTAATTTCATCTCAATTTCATAATTTCTGGTTCTTAGTATCTCCAGGCCATACCATACCTCTATGCCATACCTCACATACCTACTTGCCAATTAGATATCTCTTCTTGAGTGATTCACTGGAACCTCAAACATGTGTCCAAAAATTGAATTTATCCTTTATTTTTTTTCCTAAGCTTTCTTCTGTTCTGTTTGTTGTTGTTGTTGTTGTTGTTGTTGTTGGGTTCTTTTTGTTTTGTTTTTGTTTTGTGTTTTTCCTATGTCTGGAGTAAATGGTGTTTGTTGCCACCATCTTTTAATTTGGTCAAAGTCAGAAACCTGAGAATCATCCTCACCATCTGTTTCCTGTATTTCCCATACTCAGATAATCAGCAAGCACTGTATGTCCTACCTACTATATGCTGCTCTCAAACCTGTTCTCCCTTCCATACCTACCGCCCTGTCTGTCACATCCTGTCTCACTAACTTCTGCAGCACTCTTTTATTTGCCTTCTTACCTTCAGTCCTGTTTCCTGCCAAGGAATTAGACTGAGGCTAGAGTGATCTTTCCAAAAGTCAAATTGGATTGTCTTCCTCTGCTAAGAACTTCTCTGTCTTCGCTATGACCTTATGTTTAAGTATAATCTCTTTAATATGAAGCACAAGGTTCTATAGGATCTGGTTTTTGTCTACTTTTTTTAACCTCAACTTTCACCCCTTCTAACACTCCCTATTCATATTGAGATTCTTTCAGTTTTCAGTACTCATCATGTGGAAAACTAATATGAAAGATTAGGAAGATACTTCTAAAATAAATATTTGAGATTTCCCTTAAAAATTGTCTTTGTTGGAAATATATCTTTTACTTCTTATTTATTTTTTACATATTAAAACTGTATAGTATTTTTAAAGGTAAAAAAAAGACCATTTGTGCTACCACCAAGAAGTATTGATTATCATTATTAGCTGCATAATTATACTTAATAGTATGATTTATTGGCCATTCATTTCATAGATGCCATGGATCTTAAAATTGAATCCATAAAGTACCTGAGTGTCCTTTATTCCTTACACTGAAGTAAAATACCAGTTCATAGATTTCAGAAATATCATCTTATAAAACATGATAAGATAGGTAAGCATTTAGTGGTCTAATTGTAGAAATTGAAAATCTTGAAATTGAAATAAAATCCTTCCCCAAATGGTCAACTTTCAGAATATCTGAGCTTATTTTTACTTTAGAGATCACGTAATGAATCTTATCTGTTCTTTTTAACACAAATTTAGTCGTTTTATTTCTTAAGTGCTCAATTAGCGAGTAATTGTGTGCTCAACTGGAGCCTGGGAACAAAACAAAACAAAAAAGTAATATTTACCAACAAAACCATCAGAGCTTTCTAAATGGAATCTACTTGTTCTGGTGGCCAGTGAGCCTGGTAGAAATAGGAGGAGATTATTAAATTGTGTGTGCGTGTGTGTATGTGTGTGTGTGTGTGTGGGTGGGTGGGTGTGTGCTAGTTAACTTTCAAAGACACATGGGATGTTCCATTCCTGTCTGTATTGAATTTATCAGGAATTATAGGCAGACTGGAAATTGCTTCTCAGAGTGATTATACCTTTTCTAATATCACCTACTGATTTTACAGTAAAAGTCTAGGCTACAAAAGTTGAAATGAGAACACATTTCATTTTACTTGAGTCTGTTAAAAATAGCATTATCAAACATTTTGTGATGTTTCTCTCATATCATATATTGGGCTGTCCCGAAGAAATAAACCTCCACTTGCTTTCATGACAGTAGATAATAAATTGACTGATATAATTCAGTTGAGTTGAAAAATGCATTGAAAATAATGGGGCATAACATTGTAGGGTTAACATTTATTCATAGATGATACAATTAAATAATACAGGCATTAACTTCAAGGTCAGTCAGTAAAGTAATAAAATTGAATATTTTAATTGAATTGTAATTGCTTCCCATTGATACTTGCAAGTAAAGTAGAATAGATGTCAACTCTGCAAATTATGATTCTTCCTCCTAATTAATTTCTTAATTCTGCATGGATTTATCCAGTGCCTAGGTCTTGTTGTGGGTTTATTCATCCACTTAGCTTCCATCAAGGAATGTCTATAAGACATGATTAAATGGTTAGGTGTCAGGATTTACAGTAAATTTTTTCTATACTTTGGAGAAAATTTTGTTAATAACTTATTTATATATTTGAGTTAAAATGTACTTGAAATATAACATTATCCTGGGTCCTATGGATTGTAATCATCTTTAATAATATTGGTATTTCTTGATATTGGTATTTATATCAACATTAATAAATAAACCATGTCAATGATTATAAAGGTTTTCATAAGGGATATAGATACACTGAGGCATTTGCTGACTGATTCAGGAGGAAAATTGAACAGCTTGTTAGGGTTCTGGGGAAGCACAGTTTATGTCCATTCATGACCCAGGCTTCACGAGAAAAGAGGCACCTGTGTTGAATGAATCTAAAAATGAAACATCTTTTTTAAGGACAAGGATAAATTGAAGCTTTTAGATAAATTTGAATTGCATTGAAAAATCCCATGAACCACTGTGGCTTTTTCATAGGCTCTTCACAGTCCCTCAAAGGGTTTTAACATAAATAACCATTTTATATCAAATAAAATGGGAATGATGGCATTACAAAGATTAGGAGATAGATGTTCAAATTATACTGAAATTGCCGTGGGTCTACATACTAGGGTTTATTTAAAGAAAGAGAAGATTATCCTTTTTGGACTACCTGCATTTCCCTGTTAAATGGCTACTGCTTAAAAATTGAAAATTGAATGAAGATATAACATCAATTTAAAATTACTGAGGTATTATTATATGTTCTTATACTTTAAAATGATTCTATATAATAAAATCATTTGAGAGAAAATATATTGGCATATTAACATCATTCTTTAGTTGTACTTAGAAATATAGTGGATCCTTGTTGGTAAAACAAGTAAATTAAACTGAGAAGTTATGTTGTCTAAGCTTTGTGTTAAATTTTAACTCAAACATTAACTTCATTATTTAAAATGTTTGTCTAAATTTTATTTAAAGCATAAAATTTTAAAAATAATTCCAATGATAAATATATTTTATTGATGCTAATCTGACCCCGACCTTTCATTCTCAATTATGAAGAATCTTGAATGTCAGAATTCTCTATGTATACCAAATAGTTAAGAAACACCAAAACCAAAATAGGTAAGATAAAAGATATCTTTGAGCTTCATAATTATAGATAAGCTGTGTTTTTTCATGTTAAAATCATCTGTTTTTCCAGATCCTAGTTTTAAAATTATTTTAAAAATTGTGTTGTTCTATTTAGAGAAAGTAAATATTATGAAGACTGTGAATACAATATAAGATGTTTCTGAAGGAGAAACTTGTGAAAAATACTTAGAAGTATAAGAAAATTAAATATTCAGTCATTCATTATACTTATAAAAGTAAGTCATAATAAATGTTTTCATTTGTGTTTAATATTTATGGAATCATCAGTGTTCTAAGCAGTAAAGAATTTCTTAAGAAAAGTTTCATATCTGAATCTGTTCTGGATTAGGTTTAATAATCTTCCTATCAAATCCCTGACTAATATCATCCCACGTATAATATAGTCTCAACTGATTTAGAAGAGATCTCCGAGATCACGGTAGCTTTTGGCCCTTGGTTTCTCAAGGACAGTAGTTCGAATTAATAAGGATCTCTGGATCTTATCCAAGAAAATATTTTATAAAAACAATCTGAAATGTGTGTCATACAGGCGGTGATCATAAGGTCCCCAGTGACATGTCACTTTCTAATGAGCAGAAAAATAAAAATAAAGACAGACCGCACTTGGACAGAGTGGCATCTGGAGAAAATGACTCGAATAGTCATTATAATTAAGTACAGTGGAAGATGTTAGCATGACACAAGTAGGTATTATATACAATGTTGATTTAAAGTAGAAAGACCCATTCAGAAGAATATGTAGACTATTTTACTGAATCTAGATAAGAAGTTTTATTATTATAACTTGAAGACTTTTTTTTTGGAAAAATGTAGTCTATTTCAATAGTATTATATCTTAAGATAAGGACTCCCAGATTGTTGTTCATGGCAAAGAAGCCTACCAAAATCACCAGATATGACCTCTGATAAATTTACAATGTCAAAATTGTTCATTTCTCAGTTCCTGCCATTCCCTTGCTTTTATATATCCATTGCAATCATCTATTGTTTTATGTGTGTGAAATGGTGTTACTGATTCGTCTGCCCTGTGTGAAATGTCTAAAGCATCAGACCATAAATCATAGCGTAATCTACCAAGCTCACTAAACATGACACAGACCCTATTTCCAAACTATAAAAACTCACACATAAAGATTATTTCATTATTATCTCTGAGAGAAAGGAAATGTAGCTCTTTTCTTTTAGCTATTTCATAATTGTACAATACTCTCCTACTGTAGTGAAATGATCTATAATGTGGTTCAGGAAAATATTTTTAAATCTTCCCTAAAGTTTCAGATTTTATTTTAGTTCTTTCAGCTCCATAGCATTTTCAGTGCATAGCTCAGGAATAAATAAATTCAAAATATTTCTTTGAATACAGAAAAATCTTGAAATAATTTTGTAATTTTTACCAAGGTGTACTTGTATAATGATCGCAGATTCATGTGGAAAAACTGCCCAGTGTGGCTTATGTTTACATATTTTACTGACTCTCTTATTTAAAAGCAAGCCAAATTGCTTTATCAGTCATGGAATGCAGCCATCTCTGAAATGAGATGTAACAGCTATTTCTATACATTAACAGTTCAGAACCAGGGTCTGATTGTACAGTGAATTAAAAGACTGCAAGAAAAATGGGAAGCTCCTCAGTTTGATCTTCCGTTGCCTACCTGTAGTATATGCTCTTAAATTCCCTTTCATGCTTTTTAGACAGGTATTTACTCCCTGACCCTTATAGAGAATGCAAAACATAAATTCTTAGATTCAATCATGAGAGACTTTTAAAATGATTTTAATGATGTGTAACCTAGTGCCTGAATGCTGAGTGTGTTATGTGTGTTGTGACATATATATATATATATATATATATATACGAATATATATATACGAATATATATATATACGAATATATATATATACGAATATATATATATGAGAATCAAGGATTTAGAAAGGAGGCTAAAAAGTGACATCTACCCATGCTGGCCTTCTCCATTCATGCTTTAAGGTTGCCAAATTTTCACCCCAAACCCATGACCATAATAGATGAATACATGAAGGAAAAATGAAAAACGTAGGCATGCTGGAAAACATTATAAACATTTCTGTGAACTAGAAGTGAAAAGACATACAAAATAGTAAGGATGACTGACTCTGTGGGCTGTAATACAAAGAGCCAGGAAGCCGAGAAGAGCATTTGGGAGATCATAATCCTGTGGGGAAACAGAGACTGAGAGTGCACCATATATGGGAGAACCTCAGAGATAAAGAAAAACATAGCACCTATTGAAGAAAAAGTAATCAATTAGAAAAACAACTCGCCCAGAATGAAATGGCAACAGTGTGATGTGAAAAGTAAACAATTAGAAATTTGGGGAACGAAACATAGTCATTTAAAAATCTCAGTGGGCAGAATAAACTGTAGATGAGCCAAGTCAGAGAGAATTGGTGAAGCAGAAAGGAGAAATTCACCCAGAAGGCTACATAGAGAAACTGGGGGGGGGGGGGGGGGGAACAATTGAAAGAGCAATTTAAAAATATGGAGGATATTGGAAAATTGCAATATTTGTGTATTAGATTTTTCAGGAAGAAAAATAGAAGAAATGGCAGGAAAACACTTTATTTACAAGTAGAAAAGTTGAAAATTTACTAGACTTAGAAATAGGAGTTTTGTAATTGAAAGTGCATACTGGGTGCTGTGCAGTATAAAAAAAAGTAAAGATGTGCTTAGACACCTTGTTGTGAAATTATAGAATGTCACAGGTAAGTTGAAAATTGTACAGTATAGCACAGAGAAAATAAAGGTTCCTTATATAGGAACCACTACTAGACTGACAGCATAAATCTCATTAGGAACAACTAATGTATGAAGAAGTAGTATTTTACAACTAAACAATTAGATAATGGTGAGAGTGAAATGGGACATTATCAGACATGCAAAACTAGGAGAGTACCACTCACAGATCTTCAATGAAAAAATAAAAGGTGGAGTTCAGATAGAAATAGATTGAATTCCAGGAGAAATGAATGAGAAACAATGGTGAGCATAGGCATTGTAATATACGTTGGTAAGCTTAATTTTTCTTGGGTAAAGCGATGCAACTAAAATTTAACACAATAATAACTGAAATTGTGGAGCTTATTTAGTGCCTAGTTAAAACATGCTAATTTCTCTTCAAAGGCATGCTAAACGTAAATTCTTAGATTTATATTCTAAGATTCATAAATTTTTAGGTAACACATTTACACTAAAATACTACAGTTTTGAATGCATGTTAAAAATTACAAGTGATTTTGATTTGCATTTCCCTCACAGCTAGTGAAGTTGAACATTTTTTATATATCTGCTGGCCATTTGTCATCTTGGGAGAAGTGTCTGTTCAGGTCCTCTGCCCATTTTTTAATTGGATTGTTTGTTTTCTTGTTGAGTTGTATGAGTTCTTTTTATATTTTGGATATTAGCCCCCTATTGGAGACGTTGTTTGCAAAAATCTGTTTTCATTCGGTTGGTTGCCTCTTTGTTTTGTTGATGGTTTCTTTTGTTGGGCAGAAGCTTTTTAATTTGATATAGTCCAATTCATTTATTTTCCCTTTACTTCCCTTGCCTTTGAGGTCAAATTCATAAAATCCTCTCTGAACCCAACATCCATAAATCTAGTAGCACCCCACACCAGTTGAAGTGGCTATCATCAATAAGACTAGTAATAACAAGTGTTGGAGAGGTTGTGGAGAAAAAGGAACCCTCATACTCCGTTAGTAGGAATGTAAATTGGTACAGCCACTATGGAAAACCGTATGGGGGTTCCTCAAAAAAGTAAGAATAGAATTACCATACGACCCAGCAATCCCTCTTCTGGGTGTCTACCCAATAAATCTGAAAACATTTATCCCTAAAGACATACGTACCGGTATGTTCATTGCAGTGTTATTCACGGTGGCCAAGACATGGAAACAACTGAAGTGTCCTTCGATCCATGATTACATAAAGAAGATGTGGTATATACTCGTATATGTATATACAGTGGAATATTGCTCGGCCATAAGAAAAGATGAAATACTGCCATTTGCGACAACGTGAATAAATCTTGACATTATGCTAAGCGAAATAAATCACAAAAAGTTGAGAACCATATGACTTCACTCATATGTGTGATATATAACTGAAAGCAACAAATGAACAAGACAAACAAACAAAAACTCATAGAAACAGACAACAGTTTAGTGGTTCCCAGAGGGTAAGGGGTTGAGGGGGTGGTAGAAGAGGATAAAAGGTGTCAAATATATGGTGACTGAAGGAGAACTAACTCTGGGTACTGAATACACAATGAAATGTATAGATGATGTATTATAGAATTGTACACTTAAAACCTGTATTTTTTTAATAACCAGTGTCACTCCAATAAATTTAATAAAATTTTTTAAAAATTACAAGTGATTACTGAAAGAGTAGAAATTATTCAATCTACGGCTTCCTAATCAGCAGAGAAAACAAAAGACAAAAGTTCTTTTCAATCCTATATGGGGCAAAAAAAAAAAAAATAGCAAAGGAAAATATATACATAAAACTTAATGTAACTGAAAATCCATAATAAGATGATAGAAAAAAACCCAGACATATAATGTAAAATGTAAAAAATGTAAAATGGTTAATCTCGGTTCTTTAGAGTTGTATTTATAAGATAGGATCATTAAAAAAAATTATATGCAGTTTATAAGGAAGCCTCTAAAACAAACGCATAGAAAAAACTTGAGATTGGATGATGGGAAAATACTAACAAAGGAAAGCTGGTGTTGTAATGTTGACAAATAGAATATAAGATAAAAATCGTATATGGAAATGAAAGCTCACTATTTCTTGATAAAAGGAATAATCCCACCAAGAAGAATTAAAAGTTATGAATTTGTATAGCATAGCTGTCAAATATATAAAGCAAAAACTGAAAGAATTATAAGAAATTATTAAAACCAAAATCACAATGAAAGATTTTATCACCCTTTATTAGAAACTGATAGTTTCTAGAAGCCAGATACTAATAAAGCCATAGAAGATTTGAACAGCAGAATTAACCATTATGATCGTGATGTTGTGCATGTGGTTACAGAATCTTGCATTCAGCAGACAAAGAACACGCTTTCCAAGCACAAATGGAACATTCATAAAATTGGACCATGTTCTAAGTCACAAAGGAACTTTACCAAATATGGAGAATTATCACAATAAAGACTACAATCTTGACCACAACGCAATTAAATTAGAAAACAACAAAACATAGTGAAAATGAACAAACATGTTTCGACACTTACAAGAGTAATCCTAAATAACTCAGTAAAAATGACAAAATGCTGAAAACTGAATGACAATAGAAGTGCCACCTTCCAAATAACTGGTCTACAGCTAAATTAGTACTTAATTTTTTCTATTTAAAAAAATAAGAAATGTGTAAGTATAAATGAATCAAGTATTCAAATCAAGGTGCTAGAAATAAATCAGCTATTGAATAAACAAAAAAAGCAGAGGGAAGGAAATGGTAAAAGTAAGAATAAAATTTATGAAATTGAAAAGGCAGAAACATTGAAAACAAAAACAAAAAGATGGCACTTGGATGAGATTCCCCAAATTGCCAAATATCTGACAAGATCTACCAAGACTAAAAATCCAATCACCAGGAAGGTATTCTGCGATAAGCAAATTTATAAAACAATGGCAAACCCTAAAAAAACCACTTTGGGTAAGCACAGGATTAATGGCCTTGGTTTAGAAGAGTAAAAAAGATTACAAATCTGGCCATAAATTTCTGAAAAACACGTTAAACCTCAATCGTACAAAATGAAAAACATGCAAATTAAATGAGCTAAATATCAATTTTTCTATCAGACTGGCAAAAGTTTTATATTGAATATCTAGTATTGGTGAAGACATTGAGGAAACATCTCAGAGATAATTGACAAAGTATAAAACTTGGTGTTTGTTCTTGCTATAATAGCCAGATTTTAAAAGTATGGTCCTAAAAACAAACAAATCTTAACAAATGAGGGACAGATGGAAACACTCTTAACCCAGTATAAACAGCATACTTAGTATGGTAGTTAAAAGCATGGACTCCACAGCCATACTGCCTGCGTTTGAACCCTGGTTTTACCTCTTGGCAGTGGGTGACTTTGGAGAGTCACTGAATTTCTCTGTGCCTCAGTTTTCTCATATGTTAAATGGGGATGACAATAGTACCTTCTCCTTGGATTGTTAGGAGAATTTAGTTAATATTTGTAGAGCACTTTTAACAGCGCCTTGCACATAGTAAGTACTGTGTGATTTATTTTTTAAATAAGTTTCACAAGGAAAATAATTTCTAACAGCCATTATGTTAAGTAGCAAACTGTCTCTTGCTGATGTAAAATAAACAACTAGAAGTTGTAGCTTCTGGAATTACAGGTTCTGATTAAAGTCTGTTACTTGCCCACTAACCAACTCTAGTGTAGATTAAAACAGACACTTATACATTGCACTGTTGATGCTGAAGTATTTTGAAGTAAATTCTAGGTGACATGAAAGACTTACATATGTATAGAGACTTTGTGTTTGGCAGAGGTGGCTTGTACATCAGTAGGGAAGGGACTCCATAAACAGCACTTATTATGTTATCCAAAAATGAGAGATACAATTATAATACTCCACAAACGATAGCTGAAAGTAAATTCTGTATGGATTAAAGATCTAAAGATGAATAGCAAAAATTTTAAACTGAGAAGAAAGTAGAAGAGACTAACATTATGACCTTGGGCAGGAAAGGGTTTATTACAATACAAAAGAAACAAATTTAAGATAACAATACTTTTTACTAAAATAAAAAGCTTACATTTATCAAAAGACCCTCCCCCAATAAAAAATATGTGATGAGAAGCCAGTGATTAGGAAGATATTTATAACGCCCATATGTTGAAGGATTAGTATTCAGAATATATCAAAAACTATGAATCATCCAATAAAATATGAAATTCAACATTAAAAATGGGCAAGTGCTTTTAATAAGCAATTCCCAGAAGTGAAAACCTGAATGAATGGGCAGTAAAATATGAGAAGTGCTTGCTTTGAATAATAACCAGAAAATAAAAATTAAAACCAGTATCTAAAACAATTATATCTACACACATATATATAATGTATAATATATGTATGTTACACTTTAAATATATCTGTACACATATATAATGTATATGATATACATATTATATATACATATATAATGCATGGTATATGTGTATGTACACGTTTGTGTGTGTACACACACACACATATATACGTGTATCTCAGATTACAAAAAGTCTGACGACACTAAATTATTTTTACATACGTGAAATGAGAATTCTATTTCCGTGATAGTGGAGTACAAATTGGTAGTACTGCTTTGGAGAGCATTTTGGCAATATCTATTAGACTTTAAGATTGTGTGCACACACACACACACACACACCCACACGTACATATAGACATATAGATATATTCTTATATATATTCTCTCCCATCATAGTACTAGTGGCAAAATAGAAATTAGAGACAAGCCAGTGCCCACTGGAGAGTGGATAAGTAAATTCTGATATGTTCATATAAAGGAATGTACTACAACAGTTAAAATGGATGGACCAGAACCACAGCAATCAATATAAGTAAATCTCATTAACATTGTGAATTGAAAAAAACCAAGTTGAAAATTATATAATTCATGTGAAAATGTAATGTGCATGAACAATACCAAATATTGTTTTGGATACATACATTTGTAATAAAATTATAAAAGCATAGTTGGGAAGTAATTCACCATCTTCATGAGAGTGGTTATCCATGTAGAAAGAAGTAGGGGAAATAGACTGATTAAGGGTAGATATACTGTGAAATTCTATTGTGTTCGTGATGTGTTGGTTGGTGGTTTCCTGTTTATTTCTTAAAGAAAAGGTTGTGGAGGAAATATAGCAAGATGTTAATGCTTGTTAAACCTGGGTGGTAGTTGCATGGGTGTTTGTTTCAGAGTATTTCATTTACTCATTCATTTTAAACATTGAATTGCAAAGTGGTTGGTGGGAATAGAGTAACTGAACAGAGTTAACAATTAGTTCATCTATGTGTTCACTGGACAATTGGAATTTGAATTTGAGTTTTAATGAATACACCATGAGAATAAGATTGCTGTGAAGGGAGTTGACTTAAATAATCTGCTTAGTTCTGCTAGTCTCAGTTGTTTGCTTTTTGGCTTTGATGTAATTTAACACTCAGTGGCAGAAGAGTCCTTAATCTTTACCTGACTTCCCTTTTATTGCTCTGATATGTAATAATCAGAAATATCATGTTACCAAAAAAAGCATCTAAATAGAAGCAGGTAATTATTAATCAGTTTGCATTAAAGCTAAAAGGTTTAAACCAGTAATAAATAAAACTAACTTATTTAAACCAATACATGTATTATGGATGTAAATATCTGAAATGAATTCTTTCATTTCATAGCCAACTTGTGGCACGTGATTTATTTTTTTCTGACTGTTTAGTTTTGGTTCGTGGGAAGAGTTCTTACTGCCCATATTTGTCCACCTATACCCCGTCACCTACATAAACTCTAAAATTATATTATCATATGGTTCAGCATCTTTATCAGAGGTTATGCAGGGGTTATGCATGCTATTCAGAGTTGTCTCTATCTTTACTTGGAAAAAACATTGTTACACAATGGTCATCAAAATGAAATATTTAATTTGGTAATGCAATTATTTGAGTCTGTATGCTACTATTATTAAGTGAATTAACTATAATACAGTGTTTCCCCGAAAATAAGACCTAGCTACACTATCAGCTCTAATGTGTCTTTTGGAGCAAAAATTAATATAAGACCCGGTCTTATTTTCGGGGAAACATGGTATATTAGCATAACAATTTACCTGTCTTCTATTTTCTACTCTTATTTTATAGTAATATGTTTGAAGTTTAGATAAAACAGGTATAAATCAGAAAATTCTCACTATTGTCCAGGAGTTAAAAAAAATTAAAATATCAAGGATTTAAATATCATATCTTTGAAATAATATGTGTTTTTTTCCTATCCTAATTACAATTCCTCAAGAAGGAAAAAAAATGAAACAATGTATCTGATAGTTGACACAGTGCAATTAAAATTAATTAGAAGGAAATATTTTTCAGGAGCAAGAAAAGCAGTTCCTCGAGGGGAATAGGAAAGTAAATATTGGGCAAGTACATTTTATGTTAGGATCAAAGCAATTTAAAATACATACTGGTTTCCTGGGTGAGGAGGGTCGAAGGGAAGGGGAATGTGCCTTTAAACTTTTAATCTGATATTTATTTTTAAAAATTTAACCTTTTTTTGCAGGTTTAGATCCTGATAAGCATCTTGGAAAAACCCTGGATCAAATGCAGCCTTATCTCTTAGAGGTAAAAATTTATAGTACATGTTTCTCAGAATATAGGCATCTAAAGAGTAGAAAAATAGTGCCGTGTTATGATAATTATAAAATCAATTTTATTCTAGAAAAACTCAGATACATTCATGATATATTTTTATGAAAAACGTAAACTTCTAATGAATATGAAAATGTCTGAAATTAATTACGAAAATTATTACAAGCTTGTTGATGTGAATAAAAGAATGAGTAAACTATACCGAAAAGGAAATTGCTCTGTCAGAAAGTTTACTTTTATTATAAGGACATTCTATGCTACCCAAAAAGTCCTACACTCCTAAAGTATTTGATAGTCTTCATTATTAGATATTTTTTCATCAAAAATGTGAGTGGAAACTTCCTTTAGAGATCGTCTAATCTAACATCTTCTCTTTTACCAGTTAGGAAATTAATTTGTAGAGTAGTAAAGAAAATATCCAAAGATTTCACCTTACCATTGTTTAGCCCTATCATGATCAAGTTCTAAATGTGTTCTAAATATTAAAGAAAGATTCTGTTATTTTCTCTTTTCTATTAACTGTGTTGTGTTTTACTAGAGTTTTGGGGCAACTGTTATGAATAGTGTGGCAGTATTTCCTGAACTAGAATAATGTAATTATTCGAGTTGTTTATTCCACAGTCATGATGGAAGAAAGAAAATCACCCTACTTCTACGAAAGAACTGATCTCCTTTAATACTCATTTTCCCCTCCCAGGCTCTTAATTCATCAGCACTGTCTCTAGATATTGTTAATACGTGTACCACGTACCGTTGCTATGATATGAACTCTCAGCAGTTACACTCTTCACTAACTTTATGGGTTTCACATTTTCTTTCAGAGTTATTTGTATTTGATTATTTTATGGTTTATTAATATGTACCAAATGCTTAGAAATCCCTAAAATGTTAATTCCTTCTTTCATTAAGCGTTTTTAAGCACCTCATACGTGCCAAGCAAATAGTAAAGACTAAAATTAAAATGAAATGATAATATAATCGTGACAAATTATGTCTGATTTCCAGATAATTTGGTGTCACTTATTTAAGTCTGTCTAATGGACATGGTTGCTTTCCATGCCCCTCTGATAGGACTCTGCTTACGGCAGTTTGTTCTGTGGCCTGCATTATGTCTACATTCACATCTATTCACTGTGGTCAGAATAAATTTCACTTCTGCCAAAACAATGTAGGTAAATAATGAAACTTCATTTACGAGGATAAAAGAAAGAGAACTTGAAAGAGACGATACCTTTGGCAAGGAGCTTTTTGTACACTGCTTCCTAAGTTTGAAGTTATGAGTTCAGATTTCAAGCACGTAGAGTTTCTTTGTAGAAAAGACAAGTACAGTTTTGGAACTGCCAAAATATTGATTATGAATTAAGCTGAATATTATCATAGGAGGTTTAAACATAAAAATGCAGAAATTATTTTATCAACTTAAGTTCCTCAACACAGCCTGGTAATTTTGTATTTCTCTAGAAAACACTCTCTACCCGTTCTTCATGACTGTTTCATTCCTTCTCTACTCTCCTCAGATTTCAAATCCCTTCACCTTTCCCCTCACTTTGAGTGGATGAGGTATTTCTTCACAGATAAAATCGAAGCCATCATATGGGAAATCCTCTGTCCCCAGCACCACCTCTACTAATTCACCTTTGACCACGCCTATCCTTGCTTCCTGTAACGGGTGGGAATGTGTGTCCCTTCTCTTGTATATGGTTGATCCCCCACCTGTGGTCTGGATCCCACCTACACCTGTCTTCTTAGAGACCTTGCAGTCAGCCCTGCAGTATCTTCTTCCTTTCTTTATTGTCTCCGTCACATCAGTATTGAAACATGCCACCACCTCTCCCACCGTAAAGCTTCTTTTTCTCCACTCTAGTTGTTTGTCTAGCCACTTCTTCTTGCTTCCAAACAAAAAATTTCAGAAGTGTTTTTTGTATTCATAGTTAGCACTTCTTCATAGTGCAAATTCCTCCTATTCCTGGCATCTGGCTTCTCCTTCCACCTCTAGATGGATTTCGCAGTAGATACTGCTTAGTCCTTATTTGACAGTTCTAAACACCCTTCTTGAAAAGCTTTTTTTTGTTTTTGTTTTTGTTTTTGTTTTGGCCTTCATGATGCATTACTTTCCCAGTTTTTCTCTTTTTATTCTAGTCACTCTCAGTCTCTTTTACCAGTTCCTAGTCTCGGCTGCATTTTCACTTGACAACCTTTTCTGGGTAGTCTCAATCACTCACAAGGCTTCAATTACTCTCTCTATTCTGATGACTCCCAAATCTTTCTAGTCCACACCTCTCTGCTAAGCTCCAGTGCCCAAAGGCAGCACAAATTAATTCTCTACAAACTTGAGTGGGGCCTCAGTATTCATCATTGTTTGCTGTTTCCTTTGTCATCACCTTAATTCAGGTGCCTGTCACTTCAGGTCTAACGTATTACTGACACCTTGAAATTTGCCTCTATTTTCCATTTTATTTCCCAAAGAATTAATTTTGCTTGCTGCCTCAAGTTAATTGTTTTAATATAGTCACTGTAATTGTGTCACTCACTCACTTCAAAACTATAAATGAGTCCCCATTGCCTACTGGCTAAAATCCAAATTCTTTAGACTTCTCTTTTTGTCGCCTACTATGTCCAACCCATTAACATGGTCTTATGTGCTCCATCTCCAGAAATTATTCTAAATCCATGCACTTCTCCCTGTCTCTGCTGCTACCATACCATCAGACCATAATCATCTCTGTCTGCAATACTTCATCAAACCCTAACTGGTCTGCTTGCTTACTTCCACCATTGCCCTGCTATGATCCATTATTCATACAGATGCCAGAGTGATTTTTTTTTAAGTGTAAATCAAATCATATCACTACTTTGTTTAAAATTTAAATGGTTTCTCATTTCAATTTAGAATAATATCTAAACTCCTATGAGATCACAGCGGATGCAACTCTATATAATCAGCATTCTATCAATCTCTTCGGGCTCGTTTTCTACCAGTCTCTGTGTCACTGAGTCATAGCCTTATAGGCGTCTTCATGACTTAAACACACTTCAGTCCTACCTTTTCTCCTTAGGACCTTCCTCTGCCTGAAATGTTGTTTTCCTCAGACCGTCTCTTGGTTAATGCTTTTTTATAATTTAAGTGACAGCTCAAATGCTACTTCCTTAGAAATGCTGTCCTTGACTATTCTAGTTAATGCAGACCTCTCTGAAGAATCATATCTGTTTACATGTATATTGTGTGTCAACCCCTTTCCCACCCCACTAGACTGCAAGCCCAATAATCTTGCCGAGATTTTTGCAAAGTTTAGCTCTTTAGTTCTTTCATTCAGTCGTGTGTTCATCTGTCTGTGTCCATTCATCGCTCTCATCTTTAAATTATTTAACATTTCTTAAGGACTTGTTCTGTGACAGATATACGGTGGTGAGTGCTAAGTGTATATGCTGAATTAAACAAACTAGGTTAATGTTCTTTAAGAGTTTACCACCTGCCATAGTTGTTTTCAGACCTGAGAGTGCAGTTTACTGAGAACCTTGTTAAAAACGCTTGTACTCTTTTCCAACCCCAAGAAATTTCAGTTCAGAAGAACCAGGAATTTGATCTTTAAACAAGCACTACGCAATTCTAACACAGTGATCCAGGATATGATCTTCTAGTTCCTTAGAACCAACAACACACTTGAGGCCTTGTCTTTCTAGTTTTCTCTGAAAGAGTGTACGCCTTCTTGAAATTTTCATCCATTGCCTTCTATGCTACCACTCACTGCTGAAACCTTTCTGAGTACTTTCTTAGCTTCTTTTTGGGGTTTACCATTTAAATTGCACCCCTTATATGTTGTGGTTCCATACATAACCTTCCTCCTGTGGTGACATTGAATACTCCCATGATTTCAGCTACCAGTTGTATTTTTATGACACTGAAGTCAGTTCTTCCATCATGTCTGTATGCTCCAGACATGTGTATTATCAACTGGACACCTTCCTCTCTTAGATGTCCTCCAGCACATCAACCTTAGCTGTGCAGAACGGAACATTTCTTTCCTTACAGTGAAGGGTCCCATGGTCTCCTCAGTCGCCTAAGCCAAAAAAGTGAATTGTAAATAATGATATATATTCCATTATTCATAAATAAGACCCCAAGTTCTTTTCATTCTACTTTCTTAATATCTTATTATCTGTCCCTTTTAATTTTCATTGTCACTCTACTAGGGTCTGCCCTAAGTTATCACAGCAGTCTTACAATTCAGTCTGTCTCCTCCCTGATTTACCCTTGTCAATCCACTGTCCACGGTACCGCCATCATAATATATCTGAAATGCAAATATGATCACATTATACTTTCCTTGTATGAACTTTTGAGTTTCTCCTCATTGCCTCAAAATAAAATTTAAACTTCTTAACGTGGCACAGTCTGCCCTTGTGGAGAATGAGGCTTGTAAGACAGATGGTCTTCTACATCTACCCTATCCTTCATCAATTTAGAACTATTGGTGGTTTCCCTAGAGCGAATATCTGTCATACCTTCATGTTTCACTTCCCTTCTCTGCACGCTTTGTCTCCTTCACTGACTAAATCCAATCTGTCCTTAAAGTCTAAACTCAGGGTTTAATATTGTGAGGTTTTCTTGTTTAAGTAAGCCTCCATTGAGCTGCCATTTTCTTCTTTGCCTCCTAGTATGTAACATTTCTCATGGTATATTTTATTTCTCTTTTAAATGATGTTTTTTTGATAAAATTAAGGCATGTGATATGTAAAAATGAATCCGAACCCTATAAAATTATGAAAAGTCTCCCACTAACTCTAAGCCCCCAGTTTTTCTGTCCTTTCCCAAATTAACCACTTTTCTAATGTATCACTTCAAAAACATTTTTGCATCTGTAAATACTCGTATATATACATGTGTTTATCCATTTTTACCTAAATTGGAGCCTCATTATATTCTATTACATGGATAATACGTTGAACCTTTTTTTATTGATGGACTTTGTTCCTTACTAAATTCTTTCATGTCTTTTGCTATTACAAATAATGCTAGAATAAACGTTATTGTACATAATTTTGGGGCATTGTGAGTTTATCTGGAGGATAAAATCCTAGAATGGAAATGCTGGGTCAAAGGGTTATATGTGTTTTTAATTTTAATAGATGTTGAAGACATCCATTTTCAGCTATGATGGAATAACTTGCATCAGACCTACTCTCCCAATTCAAACAACTAGAAAATTGTCTCAAATTAACACAAAAATAATATTGGAAGGCATTAAAGAATTACAAAATCTGAGATAATTTGCGAGGCCAGAATTCCAGTTAGAATGGAAGCCCTGAGCATTGCCCCCTTTCCCCTCAAGGGGGCTATACCTTAAGAATAAAGGCAAACCAGGAATAGTCCAGTCCTTGCAAATATTTCTATCCAACTTTGAATCATAGAAATTATGCAAAGCAGTATGAGTGTCTTTTTCTCTGGCTTCTGTATAGTCTAATCTGTGTGTCCATGAGCGCTCCATAAGTGCTTAATGAAATTTTACACTCTTAGCAATTTGTTTCTCACCTCTTTAACAACAGTTATCTGACACAACCCAGATTTTAATTCAGACTGCCCAGGTTTTTTGCCCTCCTCCTTTTTCCTTTCATTTTTGCGTGTACTCATAAAGGAGACTCCATCAATTGCCTGATACACCCAAAGAACAATGATTCTAATACAAAAGCAAATGAGTCATCAGACAAACTCATCTTCTTTATGCAATTAGAAGGTACTTTTTTTTAAATGCTTATTATCTAGGACTCTATCTTATGCATCATTGCCTAAGGCAAATCAGATTTTAAGGAATACTTCTATCTCCTTATCTTTATGAATAATGGGATTAACCTCATTAAGTGAGATAAAAGATCAGCCACATATTCATTTTTCAAGTTGTTGACACAATTCTCCTAAATAGTCAAGGAATTCTAAAGAAAAAGGGGAGAAAACAGACAAACTGTGAACTTGTAGGGGAGGGAGAGAAAGGGGTTAGACAACCTGTTTTGTTCACCTGCCTCAAATCCCTTTGTGTAATGTGGGTCGACATGACTTGTTATACGAGTCAATTTAGCTAATATATTAACCCTTTAATATATTACTGTATCCAAGGGTCAATATTTTGAGTTAAGGAAATTTTTGCGTGTTATAATGATTTCCCTTGAAGAAATTCATATTTAATTGTGAGAATTATAGAGGGGTTGGTGGCAGGGGTGGTGAAGAGAGGATGATACCTTTGGCAAGAAATAGTCCAGTCCTTGCAAATACTTCATAGTTCATTCAGATCCCACGGGGTAAGAGGCAACGTGGGACAGTGATCTTCAAGTTACCTTTGTACCCAGGAATCCAGGTGTAAGTCCTGACTCTACTGCTTACCAGAAACATTCATCTAGTCAGTTTCCCATGTATAACATGAAATTAATAACAGTGAAATGCTATACAAGTTGCTTAGCTCAGTATCTGGCACATTCTAAGTGTTAGCAATAAACTAAATGTTAGCAATGTTTATTATTATAACTAAAATTTGCCATGATTGAAGAATAATTCTGAAAGTTTTCTGCTTTACAAAATACACAGAAAATGGGTAGACATTGTAATTGGAGTAATATTTAAAATTCTAAAGGAACTAGTATATCAACATCAACATGTAAAATAGCAATCTTAACAGAAAAATGGCAAAGGCTATGGAGAACCACTATACAGAAAAGAATGTCTCATAACTTAATATGGATATGAAGAGATGTTCAAACTGATTTAGTAATCAGTGAAATACAAAGTAAAGCAACAGTGAGATGTTACTTTATACCAGTTTGGCACAAATGAGAAAGCTGGATAATGCCAATTGTTGACAGGTAGGGATTTATAGAACCCGTCTAAGAATGTAGATTGGTACTACCATTCTGGAGGGCAAAATTGCAATATTTAGATTAAATATCCCTAAAGTAGCATTTCTCACTAAGGGGACATTAGTGAGAATAGTCTTTGCAGGGTTAGTTTTGCTGGTATTGAGGGTTTTGGAGGCAAGGTGGTTGTCCATTTCTGGGAGAGCCAATTTTTAAATGTGGTGGATGCACATTACGAAGGACAAGTCTGCAGTTAGAAAAATATATTCAATGTGCATATATCAGCAAAGTGCTGAATGAATAAAACCAACATTGAAATAAATCTAAAATACAGGCATTTAATAATACAATTTGCAAGGGCACAGACGAAAAAAATACACATTAAATGCTTTTAAATGTTTGCCTGTGACAAGGAAAAAAATGGGAATAAGGAATAGAGATAAATCACAGTTTTAAGAAAATAACAAAGATACTTGCCTATTGCTGAAAAATTTGAGATATAATAAAGTATAGGGAAGCAAATAAAAGCATTGTACTTCTGCCCCATGTTCGATGTGAGGCCATTTTACTAAGCTCGGAAAATATTAATAGTTGATTGACAGCACGGTTTAGGTTTGTTTCTTTAATTACTATCAGGAAGTGTTGGACAATGTGTGTGAAATAAGGAAGGACATTTAGGAATTACTTTTTCCTTTGCTCTTGATTAGCCATCTGGTTTAGGCCTGATGGATTCTGAAGAACACAATTGGACCTCGTAGAAGACAGTTCATCCATCCATTCCTTTGTTTATTTAACACTCATGCTATTCTTTAGAAAGATCTACTGTCACATTTCTCATATATACTTTTTAATATGCCTAGTCTCTGATTGAAAGGTGCTATTTATTAATATGCAAAAAGAATAATAATAAAAAACAGTGTTAGCACACTGCTAACATGTTGGTATATCCCATAATGGTTTATTTCCTGAGACTTTCTTGTTCTTCAAGTTCACATAGTTAGAAACAAACTTATGGATACAGAGAACAAACTAATGGTTGTCAGATCGGAGCGGGTTTGGGGTCTGGGTGAAAAAGGTGAAGGGACTAAGAAGTACAAATGGGCAGTTAATGAAATAGTCACAGGGATATAAAGTATAGCTTAGGGAATATAGTCACAATATTGTAATAATTATATACGGAGTCAGGTGGCTGCAAGACTTACAGGGGGGATCACTTTGTAAGTTAGATAAATGTCTAACCACTATACTATACACCTGAAACTAATATAATATTGAATGTCACCTGTAATTGAAAAATAAAAAAAAAATTTTTAAAGTTCACATAATTAGGTAAATACTTGTAGATATTTTATTTACATAATTGGGTTTAACTATACACACAACTTGTCTCCTTTTTTTCCTAACATTATGGCATGTTTATTTTCCCACATAACCAAATCTACTTTGAAAATACATATACTGATGGTTGTGTAGATTCCATCATATTCATATTCTATATATGAATATATCATGACAAATTTAACAAATGATCTCTTGTTGGAAATATGTTACTTCTAAATTACAAATAATTTTATTTATTGTAAAATTATTATAAATAATGTTATGATTATATGATTATCATTTTTTCTAATAAACCTCCATGTACATTTTTGATTATTATTTTCTCTAGATAAATTCGTAGGGATATAATTTCTGGGTCAAAAAATGCAACTTTAAAGTGTGTACATTTATTATCCTAAATTAATTATGGAATAATTTTAGACATTGCTTTTTTAACCTTACGCAGACTCCTAAAATTATTATCTGATAAGTGAACAATGGATTTTACAATTATTTTATCTTTTGTGTTTTCCCCCCCAGGACTATCTTCTCATTGTTCAAAATAGGAGATGAATTTTAATATAAAATTGCATCACATTTTAAAGTTCTTTAACTTTAAAGGACTGTTTTAACTGTTCTTTAAATGTTTATTAAGAGTATTCCTACTTTTGTGATATGTTACATTTTCCAAGGTTCACTTAGCTATCTTTAATCCCTTTGCCTCCATCACATATGTGTAATATTTCCCTCCTTCCATCTTTTCATATAGTTATATTGCAATTCTAGTTGAATCAGTAGTTAGTGTTTACATTATGATACCTATGAAAACCCACAGCTGAGTTAGGTAATAAACCTTTCTTATACAACTTTTTATTTTTTCCCTTGAACTAATAATTGTCTTGTTTTCTTCATTTATTTAGTATTTGGTGTACTTATCACTAATTCTACACTATATTCATTGCCAATTTTCTAATCTCTTATCCAGATGTTCAAACATATTAGGTACTTTTGTTTTGTTTTCTTCTCCTCTGCATAGTCTGTTTTTCTACATTGCTTGGTCTCTTACTTGCATTATGAGTTGCTTTTGCTAATCTTTGCTGTTCTGCTCATATTTAAAAGGAGGAGCCTAAAATTTTTATATTAAGCACTAAGTGTATGGATGGGACTTTGTGACCTTGAGTTTCACTAGAGGGAAGTAAAGCTAGGTCATTTGATTTGCACTGATTATATTCCAAAGAAAAGGATTCTCCAGCCTCCAGTCTTGAAATGAAGGCATGCTGCATTTCTCACGCCTCCCCGCCCCCCCCGGGAGTTCAGCAGGGAAAATGGCTAGAGGTCTCACAATCTTGTGTGCATACATTAACTGAATCCCTCTTTTTTATTATAGTACCTCTGCCCTCAGCTGTGTCTCATTTTTCTCAGGCCAGTTCCTTTGCAGAGAATAAACGTCCAGCATTCTGCCAGGTGGAGGGGAGACAGTTGCTAGTCAAGAGGGAAAGGATCTAGGGAACTGACTTAAACAGACTGCCAATCAATCCTTATTTTGGTACCCTTTTCATTTTCCTTTCACCTCTCGAGGTACCTGGTGCCCGCAATTCCTGTGGTTTTGAAGAAAGGAATTATTCCATTGTGTTGATGGATTGGTCCTCCACATTCTCTGCTGTTGGTCTAGGACTTACTGTTCTTGGTTCTGCTAAATTGGTTGATTCTACGTGTTCTCCATCTTTGTGAGTTTATGACTTCTTATGAAATACTTTTCAGTAAGGCTTTAGAAAGGAGTGAGAGTAGATGCTTGGAATTCAATCCACTGTCTTTACCATCAGCAGTTTCAAGACTTGATTTCTTAAGATTGTCTAAGTTGTCTACTAGATAAAAGAAAGAAACCATATAATATATTTAAGAAGAAAAAAGATGAGTATATAGATTTGGTTGCTTCTTTCTGGACTGTTGACATAGAATTGGGAAATCTGACTTCTAGCCTGAGCCAAAGGTAAGAAGATGTGTACTGACTATTTAAGGAGTATACTACTCTGCTGGGTGAGCTTTAAGAGCTAAACCAACTTAAGTCTAATGCAGATTTCAGTCTTAAAGCTCTGTTTCAAGCCGTGTTCTATATGAATTAATTTGTCTTCCTTATGAGTTCGACAAAAGTACAATTTGCAATCCCAGCTACCTATCACTTAAACAAAAAGAAAAAGAGAATTTCACCAATTTGATGCTGTGGGTGAGAGACATAATGTAAAGTCTGTTCCCTGCAGTGCCAACTTCACCGAAAACAACACCTTTATCTGACCTTGAAAGTCAAGAGGAGGCAGAACATCTTTGACAGGAGAGTTTGAATTTGAACGAAACAGAGTTGGAAGGATATATGGAACTTTATGGTTGAGATGTCCAATGACTATTAGAAATATAAATTATAAAGTATATCAAAACGTACTCTAAGAAAGTAAAAAAACACGTGCCATAGAATTTCAAAGAAAACTATTACATGTTGTTGAGAGAATTCTGAATAATGTCAGAAATAAACTGACAGCCATACTGCACTTAAAAGATAGATAGGATTTTTAACTAGCTGGATTGTTTGTAGTATATTTTGAGCACTGGCAGAAGAAGCAGAAAAAGGAGGTTAAAGCTGAATAGTGAATGATTTTGAATACTGAAGTGAGTATTTAATTTTCTAAACAATGAAGAGAACATGAAGGTTTTAGAGGAAGAAAGTAAAATTCTTAAAGGTATACTTAAAGGACTTTGACCTGGCAGTAGTGTCCATTGATTGTTGTATTTAAGCAGACGAGGTGAAGGTCCTCCCTAGTTAGCAGCTATTTCAATATATGACCTTGAACATGTCTGTGGGGACAGAGCCAGGAGTGCAGTTTCCAGGCTCTCGGCCTCACGTGGAAAGGTGCTGGCTCAAGTAGTAAATGGCCATCAATTGTGATTGGATGGCCATCAGCTGTGGCTAGTTGGCCGTCAGCTGTAACCAGTGAGCCATTGGCCACTAATATAACTGCTGTGGCTACGCTAGCAGAAATATGGGGGCTAGCAAGAAGATGATAGCTGAGCTGGCAAGCAGCAGAGTGTGGATTGCAGATTACAGAGAAGCAGATTGCTAGCAAGTGAGATTGTTTGGCAGAGACAGGTGGATGGCAGGTTGCGGATAGTGTGGCTCCTGGTTCTTCTTTCTCCAACCCAGCCGCCAGCGAGAGTATAGTGGTATGACTCCCCTACCTATGGCTCCATGGGTGTTCCTTTTTGGCCTCACCATATCCGGCGTTCTTATGTGGGGAGCGGGACCAGAGACACCACAGGACACCCTGCACGACAATGTCCCTCACATTTCTCTAAGTATGTGTCATAGATGAACTCTTAATTGCCAGTGTCATGTGATACTAATAGAATTGAATGATAAGTATTTGTAAGGTCTTCCTATGTGCCCAGTTCTGTGCTAACTGTTATAAGGAGCACAAAATAAGCCAAAGATTTGGAATTATTCATGGAATATAGAGTCTAACAAGTTGGGGGAAGGGGCACTAAAAACTAGGATCAGATAAAACCAAATTGATATTTACTATTAATGTAATTGGGAGCTAAAACATGGAAGATGGAGGAGCTAAGGACTATATCATGGAATGGTTAGTACATAAACTGTTTTGAAAGAGTTGGGTGAAATTTACATGGGTGGTGGCAACAACGTGAATCAATACAAATGAAGATTTCTTGGCAAGAAGACATGCAGGGACAATGATGGACTTGGTTTAAATGAAAGTAAGAGCTGGTGTTGGTAAAGGAATAAGAAACGGGTAAGGTGGGAAGTTAGGACGTAATCATAAAGGGCCTTGAGAGATGGGCCAGGTGATTTGGGATGAGAAATAAGATATAGTGGGCTCATCTGCAGGAATTATATTATTAAAAGATATGTCAGGAAATTTAGTCTGGCAGCAGTATTCATGGATTTGGGAGCAGAAGAAATTGGAAATGAAAAAGAGTGTAAAATACTGTTACAGGATACAGGTGTGAGCAACTGGAATCTAAAGCCGCTGACAGTGGGGATAGAGAGACAGAACAAAACTGAAAGAAAGGTTTTGATGAAAGAATGAAAAAGAAATTGGCACCAAATTGCCAGAAGCTGGAAAAGGAAAAATCAAAGATTAGTTCACACGTAAATGATTGGGGAGCTTAGAAGCACAGATTTTTGCAGAGGAGAACAGGAATGAGAAGGAACATGATTACTTGGTGTTCAACATGCAGAGTTTTAAATGGTAACATAAACCAAAGGCATGTGTCTTTACACTGTGGGGCTGGGGCACAGTTGAGCTGTTCAGGCTACAGACCAAGGTTTGTTGTTTATCATCATATTGTAGAGAGTCAGGACATGACTAAATTCTGGTTTAGTTTAGTTCTAAGCTACATAACCTTTGCAAATCAGTCTAGTTCTCCCCTCTGGAAAAGAGAAAACTAAAATCCGTAGCTATTTAACTGAGTGTGCATTATATGCTGGACAGTACATGGGCTTTCCTTTCGTATGATTTTGTTCCTGAAATCTGCTCTCCTATGACGTCGGTACTGTGTCATCTCCATTTTACACAGCTAGAAAGTGACAGAGCCGGGGTTTGAACCAAAGACTGTCTGTCCCCAGTTACTGATTTTAACCAGTTATGTTTGCGACGCTGCTTTCACTGTGCCTCACTACATATGTCCCTTACCTACTCTTCCAGTTAAGCTGTGTATTTATGAAGTGCTTAGTAAGGGCCATATTATGTGCTAAGTGCTTTTATGCATTATTTTATTTAATCCTCTAACAAACCTGTGAGGTTTCTATAATTAATGTTTACATTTTATAGATGAGGAATCACTGAGAAGATGACTTACTTTTCCAAAGTCACATAGCTGGGTAGTAGCAGAACTAGAATTTATGCTTGAAATCTATCAAGCATATAAAATCTATAAAACAGCCTATATGCTGTTTTATTCTTAAAAGTAATTTCTTGGATTGAATAATTGTATCATCTTCTTACCTTTAAGGCATAAAACAAATAGTCTTTAATGAGTAGCGATAGTGTATTAGCAGCAGCAGAATAGCATAAAGGTGATTCTTGAAGCCATGGAGGGCACGAACTATCCAAGGGGATAAACTGATAGGGAAGAGCATCTTACAGAGAGAATATGAGGGGTATTTATAACTTAGGAGCAGCAGGAGGGAAAAGAGCCAGAGGAGCATAACAATAGCTTAGAAAATTCAGTAACATGGAAGCCTGAGGAAAGGAGTCACAAAGATGCAAGACAGTGCTGTCACATGCCCCAGAAGGTTTGAAAAGGATGACATCATTGGACTCTCCCAGCAAACTGCTACTCATGCTGAGGTACCAGCAGACAGAACCACCGTCCTTCCAGTTTCCCAATGCAGAAAGCTGGGAATTCTCTCCCTCTTTTTTTTCGTTTTAGTCTTACTCCTCTGTTCAATTAATCATTATCTCAACCTCCTAAGAATCTCTCTCAAAATATCTGCCCTCTCCTCTCCTCTCCCTCCCCAGTTCAGGAAAGCTTCACCTCCCACCTAGATTTCTCCAGCAACTTCACAGTTCCTTATTATTCTTGACTTACTCCCCATCAGCCCATTCTCCACTGTGCAGACAGAATGTTTCTAAAAGACAAATGCAATCAGATCAGTTTTCTTTTTAAAACCCATCCATGGGTTCTTAATTGACCTTAGTTGACCTTAAATGACTTAGCGTGGTTTATGAAGCCCCATAAAATCTGTCCTACACTCTCGCTCATCTAGTTGTGCTCCAGCTATGGCAAACTTACTTTAATTTCTAGTACCCATCATGTGCTCTGGGACTTCACATATGCTCTTCCTTCTGGAAGAGTCTCCTTCTCTCGTCTTCTCTCTTTTCCTCTCCCCCTCCCTCCCTCACTGCCTCCAGCCTTTTCTGGTTACTCATCCTTCATATCTCAGCTTAAGTGTTACCTTGGGAAGCCTTTGGAGTTCCGTCTAGTTCAGTCTCCTGCTTTCCACTCCACAGCATCTCGTGCACGCATCAAAGCTGTCACTGTCCTTTACTGTAATTGCTTCTTTAACTTTCGGTCTATCCCATCTGATAGTAAGCTGTTTTATACAAAATTTAGGTCTGCTCCCATTATTATCCCCAGCACTCAAAATAATGCCAAACCTGCGGTAGATATTCAATAAATGATTTTTAAGTAAGTGCTGTGAATGAATATATGCAACATGAAATCATTTTGTGTGGTAAGCATATCTTTTTAAAAGGAAATTGTGACGAGTTTTATAAAACCCATGGTTTTCTCTTGGTGGTGGAGGGCAGGGTAAAGGTGCAGTGCAATTACATTTGGCTTTGTTTTCCCTAATTTTAAGACGACTAACAGGTTAATGGGGCTGGTTTAAAAGGAGAAAAATGAGATTCTCACAGTCATGGTTATTACAATCTTTTAAAAAGATAAAAAAATTCAGCAAGGAAATCATGATGCCCTTAACCTTTTCTTTTCAGTTCAATAATCAGTAGCATTCAGATGGAGTTATTATGAATATGAATATGTATCTCTATAAATAAGTATATCATAAAAAATAGAATTATGTAAGTACTTTTGTTTTCATTTAGTAGGAATTCCCCTTTTAAATGCTCAGACTCCAAGACAGTCTTATAAGCCATGAAATGACCCAAGTCATTCACATCTGTTCAAAATGTTTTTTTAAAAAAAGCTTATCTTCACAGTAATTACATGGAAAACTAATGTTCCTGTCATCTGCTCCCAGAAGGACCAACTGCCATAATTCTGTATTGCGGATTCTTTGCTTCATGACCCAAGGTGGTGAAAATTTATCTACTTTGCTCTTGTGAGCTCTTACAAAATGCCACCCAGTTTCCTTTCCCTCACTTCCCTTGCTATTTGGCTTTACAGTGTCATTCACATTATTACTGATCCTTGGAGGAAACAGTAAAATTCTCATAGACCCATGCTTTAAATCCCTAAAGGCACATAGTCAATAGTTGAAATGTAATAGATTCAGAATGGTAGCACAACCACAAAAATAACCAAATAAATAAATGCATAAGTAGCAGTTAACCCTGAAGGGTTAGGCCCAAGTCCCAGCTCTGGCAGTAACAGAAAGCATCAGCGCAGTCACTCTTCCTTTGGGCTATGAGATTTTAGGGCTAGGAGGGCCTATACGCACGGAAAACTATGAAATTCCGAAGGAAGTTGATGGAATCACAGTGTTAAAGCTTCGACACAGGAGCAGAAAGATTCTGTGACACAGCTGGTGAGAGGCTCCCCAGCACTGATTCCAGCCAGGTAGCCGCCAAATAGGAGATTATGTTACTTTCGGTATCAGAGTCATTTAAATAATATAGCTTACATGTAATACCAGTCACAGGGGTTTTGGTGTTTTTGCTTGCTTTTTAGTCTTTCAGGTTTAATTAGATGACATTATAAGCTATCTCAACCTTTCTTGAAGCTAGACCTGCCTACGGCTTTGGAACTTCACTAGTTCTCAGCACCCTTGGAACTTTACTACTAATAATAACCTTAAGCCTAATAACCATGCTTGTGACTTCTTTTGTTCAGAAACCTAAGGAAAGGCCTTAGATTTCTTTCTCTGTGTCCCTGAGAAATGCTCTAAATATAACATATTTTTTCCCCTTCCACATGCAGGTCAAAGGGCAGGGGGGAAGCCCATTTTGGCTTTGGGTATTCTCTTTTACTACATGATGACATAGTACTTTCCTTCTTAGTCTCGCCCTTTCAAACTAAAGCTAGTATCATTCCTAAAATTTATAGTCATCTTTGTTTTCGCATTATACACAAAAATGTTGATTACACCTTTTTGTAAGGCTTTTGGGACGGTTAAAAATTCTACACTCTATGATAACATTTTCAAACGGCTTTAAATACATGTTTTAAGCAGAAATATAAAGTTAATTTCCTGTAGCTTGCGATCTATTTTGGAATTAAAACTTCTTACATGGATATTTTTTAGGACAAAATAGTATGTTAATTGAGCATTGTTGCTATCTGATTTCAAGTTTGCTGTTTCTTTATTTTTATTTTCAGCTTTCTGAGAAATATGGAGTCCATGTTTGTGGAGAAGGTGGAGAGTACGAGACGTTCACTTTGGATTGCCCTCTATTTAAGAAGAAAATAATTGTGTAAGATATCATTTCAGCATTTTCTTCCCTTTCCTGAAATTTAAGTGGTGGAAGCAACTTAACATTAAGCTGGAGGCAACTTTTGTTGGGAGAAATAGAACATGTCCTCTAAGTTCACAAACACTCAATTTGTTTAATACCAGTGAAGTCGTCTGAATACCTAAATCAATACATGACAAGACGAGGCCTTCATAGAAGGCTATAAACTTTTTAGACATTGCACTTTCGTTTACTTGCTGATTATGGCCTGCAGTAAAACTGGTACCTACACACTGACACTTTTATCTTTTCATGAAGTGTGAATTGCCTGTATTATTTATCTTTCATTACAGCTACCTTTGATAAACTGCCACATCAGTAGCCTGTGGGTTCCATTAACTTCATCCTCTTTTTCCTTTTTCTTGGCTTTAACAACTTAGAATGCTAACACTAAACATTTCTCTTCAATTATTTGGGGTTATTTTTACAAATAAACTTTGTTTTTAAGTGAATTCAGTTTATGGTGAGTTGTGATTTCTTTGCCGTGACTTGTTAACAGTGGTGTAACAAAAAACAGGAACTTTCTCCAGCTTGTTACATTATTATCCATACTCAAATTTATGTTACTCTCCTCATCTGCAAAAAGAGCACTTTATCTGCTTTTCCTAAGCTTTTACGCCTCCTGGAAAACACTGTCAGAATTATGCTTGATTCCAGAAACCTAATCTGATGAAAGATTAGAATTCTGTATTAAATGGACAGCTTCAATATTTTCAGCACTGAGAGGTGACTTCTTTGTACATCTGAGGCAACTTTAGGTAAATTTTCTAAAAAAATACATTTATCTTATAGAAACATGGCCAAGACATTTTCATTACCACATGTAATATTCACCCACTTTTGCTTCTCTTAGCTTTTTTTCCATTAATAATCATCAACATAATAATGTATTTAGCAAATATTTATCAAATACCTGTTATATCCAAAGGTTTGTTTTCTGGGCACCATTGTTTTTCAAACATAGTAAAAATGCCTCCAAATGGTGGGAGGAGGACATATCTGTATATATTATGATATAGGATGTTAAAGGATAAGAGTCTTAAGATTAAGTTTATAAATGGGAGGTGTTTCTCTGGCTGTGATCAAAAAACAATTCATGAATGAACTCTACATTAGGTATTATTACTACGAAATAATACTGTTGGGTTATTCAAGAAAAGCATTTGCTTCCTGGGGTCACGTTATAGTATAATGAGAAACTTGCAATATATTTACGTATTAATAGACTAACCAAGTGTTTTAAAAAGCATGATAAGAGAAAAATACCAAAGAATAATGCTTTTCCCATTTCCTTAACTAGCTGAGGTCCTAGAGAAATCTTTATGGACAATCTAGAATTATAAGACATGTACTTTTTTATACGACATAACCAGTAGATCAATTTATCATAGTACTTTAGACCTGAAAAATTAATCTTTTTCACCTCATCGTTTTGTAGACAAGGAAATCCAAGCCTTACTGAGACAATGGCATGAGGGGAGTTAGTCATGTTATTAGGTGGATGCAAAAGTAATTGCATTTTTAACCTTTTAAACCGCAATTACTTTTGCACCAACCTAATGTTAAAGAGGGAGGTGTCAGGGGAGGTGTGTTAGAACCCTCTAGTGCTAGAATGTTACTGAGGTGAATAACGTGGGTAGGATTGTGCAAGCTGTCACCCTGCTCTAGGAGTTCTCCCTATAAGAATGATCGGGCAAGTCAACAGTACATAATAAGTGCTAATATACAGCTGTGTACCTTACGAACACAAGAAGCACCATCTTTTCATTCTTACTCGTTTGTCAGTAAATCACGAATCTAATTCTAATGCTTGAGCATCTTATTTGCTTCTTTCTTCATAGTCTCTGCCTCACCTCAGCATTATAACTTTCTTACTTTATTCCTTTTTCCTAGATTGCCTTTCCACTTCTCCCCACTTTGCTAAATCCTTTCATTTTTAAAGGCTTTAGCTGCCATTACTTCCATACTTGTTCTTGTATCTGAACTCTTCATAACACACAGTTGGCGCTAACAAATGTTTTGTTCAATATTGTTGATTAACTTGCATTCCATTGTTGTTTAATTTTATATATCCTATTTCACTTTTGTGTATTCCTTTTTTAGGTTATAACTAGAGATTTAGGTTGGGACATCCCAATTTAATGGAAAAAGTATGTTACTACTACGTACAAAACCTTTCCTCCTCTTTAAAATAGATCTCCTTATCATACCTACCAATAAGCACTAAATGTGATGATGTGAGTGAATATGCATTGCATATTCTAAAACTGTTTTTAAAAAGTTATTTAGAGATAATTTTCCATGTGGTACAATTAAAAGATTTAAGTTTAGTCCCTGTAACTATTTGTTAACAATTAACAATTAATAATACTGGATCCTATAACTTAAAATTCACTTTTGGGACAAATTTAACAGTCTTTCCTGTAATATTGACATACAACTAAGTGATTATTAGGAATCCCATTTCAAATGTCTGATTCAATTTTCTTTTGTATAAAAAGGGGAAGACCACCTTTAAGAGGAGAAAAAATAAACTTTTACATGCAAAAATGATTTTATTATTATTAGGGACTTTTTTAAAAACACAGATTGACTCTTTCTTGTATAATGAAGAAATTTAGAGAAATCATCATTGTCCTAGCAGTTTATTATGAGATACATTTTGCCCCAAATTCCTGTTAACATTTTTAAAATCTTGTAGGAAAGACTGGTATAACAGTCTTTGGAGGTAATTTTTAAAAGTTGTAACTAGGTCATTTACAATTCAATTTTCATGTCAATTAGTACATGATTACTCACCTCTACATACAAATTTTTAGATCAGAAAATTAGGTGATTTTTTTTTTTTTTTTGCCTTAGGAGCCTTGATACAAAGAATTACAGCCCAGACTTTGAGAGAAGTGGACAATTATAGGTCCTCAAATAACCTACTTTCTTATTTCTTACTTTAAATATACGTATATACATTTTAAGAAAGAAAAATTGTATTTATATAATTGTAATAATATATACCGCTAACAAAAGATGAACACAAGTCTCATTTGACTTCTGCAATTACAAGAGGTGCTCACAGTGGTTCCCATCAGCACCCAGACACTTCTGATTACGACCAGCTACGGCTTGAGCAACGTTGATCCAAGTGTCCACTTGTATACTTTTTTTTTGCCACCCCTGGTATATATGTAGTATATCAGAAGTAAGAATTAAAATCCTAATGTTGTTTTAATAAAAATGATAATTTTCTTCTTTTTGTTAATGAACCTATTGTCTTAATGTCAGTATCTGATACAACCACATATTTCCATTTGAATTATCTCTATTAGTATACTACTGCTGCAAAGTTGTTCATTATGGCATCTATGGATAGATAAATGAATGGAACAGTGGGAAAAAAGGAAGGAAGGGAGGGAGGTAAGCAGGGCTAAATTCTATGGTTAAAGCATGGTATATTCATTTTTCCCACGTATTTCTGTTTTCTACGCATTCAAGACATAACTCAGCACAGAGCATAATAAGAAATGTGGCATATAGTAGAGAGGATGAATCAAGTACTTTCCTTATCTTCCTTCTCACATCTATTCTTTATCACCTGGGAATTTATTTAAATTTATGAACTATTTTTCTTGTATTTAAATTTTTCGACCTATTAAGCTTTATTTTTATTATGCTAGAGATGGTATTCTGGTATATATGTAGATATATACTTGTATATGTATACATGCAGTATACATGTATGAAAAGGTATGTAGCATGTGAAGATAGGTAATTGAAAAACCATTGTAGGTGTGTCACAGTTTCAATAGTTAGTATGTAAATGTGAAGATACTGTGCTTTAAAATGTTGAACTAGGGCGGCCGGTTAGCTCAGTTGGTTAGAGCGCATTGCTTTTAACAAGGTTGTCAGTTCAATCCCCACATGGGCCGCTGTGAGCTGCGCCCTCCACAGCTAAATTGAAACAACTACTTGACTTGGAGCTAATGGTTCCTGGAAAAACACACTTAAAATAAATAAAAGTTAAAAAAAGTTAACCATACACTTATTTGCTTCTTCAACAACTGCCTAATGAATACCAGGCAATTTACTCTGTACTGAGGTGGTGGTCAAGTTGGGGGGTGGGGTGGGACAGTCCGACAAAGAGGACAAAGTTGGGTCCCTCTCTAAGAAGGACGACAAGTACACAAAATCATTATAATATAGTAGATGCGTTCTGAAAGCGCGACACATGCATTACCAAAGCCCATATGGGAGAAAACTAGCACTGCGTGGGGAGGCCAGAGAAGGCTTCACAGAAACGACATTGGAGATGTCTGAGGATGAGTGTGAGTCCACAGGGAGTATCTGGGTGCAGTTGTCTTGTTAGAGGAGAGCCAGGAACCAACCATGGCGGAGTCTCAAGAGAGAACACCAGTTTTTTTGGTTTGTTTTGTCTTGAAGTGAGGAGGTATAGCCTGACCTCACACCTGGGGAGCCTGGATTCAGAGAAGAGAGGCTCAGACGTGACGCAGCCGCCCTTTTGAAGTTTTAGCGAGGGGTAAGCCTGACACAGCAGTGAAAGGGAACATAGGCCAGCTCGTGATTACAGAGAAGTCTCGATTGGAGAAGAGGTAATTATTTGTATTAATAGAGAATGGGGAGGAGGGTAGCCAACTGGAAAGCATTTTTGTTGTGGTGTAATTGGTATTAATTTTTTGGGTTAATCTGAGGATATTCCAAAGCAGATCCTGCTCTAAGTTTCAGAGAAATCTGTGAAGCAGACAGAAACCAGAGCTCCTTGAAAGCTGAGTTTCAGATGATAGTTTATGAAAGAGAAAAGAGCCATAGTGGCATTATTCTGTGTGAAACTAAAAACTGTTCATTTGAGATCTAGTCACTCCCAGTTGACTCTGACTTTGTATAACTGAATGAAATGACGTTGGTCAATTAGATGTTACGGATTTAATAGAATCCATAAAATCATATTTCTCCTCATTTTGTGCTCAGAATATTATATATTTTCTGTGGATAATAATCTTCATTCAGAATGCAGTAGTTATACCAATTCAGTGAACTATTTGCTACCAACCTTCCATTTCTAGTGGGGATAACTCCCATGAGAAGGGAGGGCCTGAAACCCTTTCTACTGACGCAGAGTTGGTTTGGGGTAAGTACAGTTTTAGTGCACTCCATTGTCAAGGATATCAAAACCAAGCTGCCTACATTAGGCATAATTAAGGCTCTGGGTCAGTTTCCAAGGCTGGATCATCAGGAATAGAGAGATTGAAATTTAACGTCAAAGTGAGATCATACACAGGAATTTGAATTTGAATCTGACTAATGAGCCAAGATAGGACCAGAACTGGCAACTCTGGAGCAAATGGAGAAACGGCAAGAGGGGTCAAGTCAGAGGGGCCTCCTCTTCACTTTCCCTTTCTCGTCCTACTCTGTATATCTGGAGGGAACTTTTGGTTGATGTAGCCTGTGAAGGCGGGTTGTATCTTTCTATCAGGATCCTGACTCTTTAATGATTCTGTTTCTGTTATAAGTTGCTTTCCTTTCAGTGTCATAGAAGCCCTTTTTAATGTTATTTTCCTAAGCACTAACAGATGCATATTTGATACTAAAGGTTCATGAATGGTAGTTGACTTTTTTTTTTCCCATAAAACGTTTGTTTCTTTATGTCTGATCTTTCAAGGGTGAAAGCAAACACATTTTGCCCATGAAAATTTTAGTATTTTGGAGCCAAATATTTTGAGGTTTCTTCTATTGCCACTAAATAAATTTTCATTACAAAAGTTTATTTAAAAAAACACTTTACATTAGTGATTAGTGGCAAATATTCAAATAAAGTAACGGTTCATTTTGTTGTGTACTACAATAGTTAAAATGCTAATAATGTGTTAATATAAACAACGGAACTAGTTCCTGAGGCATTTAAGAAATATACGGAATTTCCATTTTTAAATTTCAGTTGAAATGCAAAGCACTATTGCTTTCTTAATAAACAACAATAAAAAATAATTAGTTATTAGAACTTCACACATAATCTTAGTTATTCAGATGTGCTTTACAGGGTATCTTTGATAAAAGTTGAGTTAATTTACATGTATCCATATGGTGCCAGCAAGCAATTCATACCATTTTACCTGAATGTGGTAATTACTATGTCAGGCAATCCATTTTAATAGCAATGATATTGCAGTGTGAAGAGTTCATCTAGAGCTTAAAACCATCACCAGTACTGCTTTTGTGAAGGATAATTGAGATTTTGTGTGAAACACTGAATGAATTACCTCTTGAAAATGAAAAGAATAATGAAGATAAAGCACTATTGTTTAATGGTTAGCCCATACCAAGCAAATTTTTGAAAATGAAATTGAATAGGAGTTTTAAGTTCTCAAAATTGTTCAGAGAGCTTTGCGTGAACCTGAAAGTTGAACTGTGTGTCCTCATAAAGATGAAAAGCTTTTTCACTTTTTCTTGAAAGTTTAATATCCTCAGTCCTTTTCTCAATTAAATATTGGATTATTAAAAATCGATGTTAATCACTAAATATGGTATACTAGTTGAAATAAATACAAAATGAGGGGTTTTTTTTGGTCACTAATAGTCACCAGCAGGAGTGATTTGCCACAATGTGTATAGTAGGTAAATGCATTATAAAATTTTTGTCTTTCAGAGATTCATCAGAAGTAGTGGTACATTCAGCTGATGCTTTTGCCCCTGTGGCATACCTACGCTTTTTAGAATTGCACTTGGAGGAAAAGGCAAGTAAACCTAAGATTCACAATGATTTCAAAAGACAATTGAGAGATGTATATTGGCTCCGTATATATAATACTATAACAGATGGCAGGGTCAAAAAGTGATTTTATCATTAGTGATTTCTTTTTTTTGTAATTGCAGAAGATCCTCCATCAATAACTAAGAATTTTGCAAATGTTTATAGTTTTAAGAGCTCTGTATGATACAAAAGATATTACATTTCTTAAGAGTTTGTAGTTCAGGTGAAAAGGGAATCATGTATGCATTAATCAAGGAGAATACAAGACCATATGTAACCAAACACTAAGTTATCTAGTAAAATAAGAATTAGGTAATTGGGCATAATTAGGGGAAAGGTTTGAGGATGAATTAGATTTTTATTACGCAAAAAGAAGAGAAGGAAAAATAAAAGCTTTTCCAAAAATATCCAAGGGAACAGAAGGCAAATAAGAGATAGAAAGTAAGGCAAAAGTGTGATGAAGAGTTTTATTTTAAATACATTGATTGTCAAGATACAATATAATGTCAATTTAATGACACACAGAGGGTGCCAAACCTGTGTTAAAATTACGCTGCTGGTAACCACTTTGAGCAACTCTTGTAATTGCAGAAGTCAACCGTGACTTGTATTCATCTTTTGTCACCTATATATTGAGAATTACAATCTTAATAGTTTTTTTTCCTTTCTTACAATGTGTATACATTTTTTTTGGCACCCTCTGTATTATTAAATAGGGAAAGATCTGGATTAGACCTTTGGTTAAAAGTTTTGTTCTTTGAGTTGTAAAGGATTGGAAAAAGTCTTCTGCATCTTTATCATTCTATCGCCAAGTCTTGAGGTACACCCACAGTTCATATATGATAGGGAATCTGAAGTCAGTGAGGATTGACAAGGGCTGGAAAGAAGTGGTAACCCCAGAAATCTCAGCATGAGAGGGTTTCCTAAAGTAGAGAAAAGTTATTGGTGTCATTTCTCCAGAAAAATTAGGATAGATAAGATTGAAATAGATCACTGAATCTGGCTAGAAGATGACTATTGGTGATCTTTTACCAAAAAGCTGATAACCTTCAAGAGAATGAAGCTATACTATTCAAACATCCTTCAGACACACTGAAAGGAACCCCTTATTTCTAGGTCTCTGCTACTTGTACAGCCAGGTACTCACACAGAAATTCAAAACCACTGAATTCTTGTTTAGACATTGTTGGCCATTATACCGTGTTTCCCTGACAATAAGACCTAACCGGACAATCAGCTCTAATGCGTCGTTTGGAACAAAAATTAATATAAGACCCAGTCTTATTTTACTATAAGTCCGGGTATAATATAATGTAATGTAATGCAATATAATATAATATAATTAATATAATATAATACCAGGTCTTATATAATACAATGTAAGACCAGGTCTTATATTAATTTTTGCTCCAAAAGATGCATTAGAGCTGATTGTCCGGCTAGGTCTTATATTCAGGGAGACACGATATATTACCTTTCTAGCTCATTATTCACCTTGTTTTGATATTTCATTGGTCTTCGCAGTCCCATTTTTCCTCTTGCAAAAAAGAATGTTACTTCTTTAAGGTGGGATATTCACTGACACTGAATGAATATGATGCATTTCCTTCTATTTTTTTTTTTTCAGGTGTCCCCAGCACCTGATCACAACAGAACATCTAATTATATACATAATTCTTAGAAAGCATTTTTGAAATATATGTCTTTATCAGAAAAGTTAATAGAACCATTGATTAATTGGGGAAATGTGAATGTCTTGTTCTTTAACATTGTCAGTTTATTCATGATTCATTCTTTCTCTGAGTTTTGTTAACACATACTATCCATGACACCTGTGATATGTGCCTTTTCTTTTCCTTTGGCCCCATCTACAACCCTCATTTCTGTAACATTTCTTTGCTTTCATTACAGTCCTTTTCCCTTTCCTGCTCCTATTTCTGCTACTAGCGTCATGGTGCAGAGGCATTTGAAAATGAGGAGAAAAAAGCACTGATTTAGCCAATCAGGTTTATTCTACTGGGTGTCATCAAAGTGCTGTATCATTTCTGTTTTCAATGTAGTCAAACTACAGGGTATTTTCACTGCCCCCAAACTTTCCGTGCTCTACCAGGTCATTGCTTACCCCGCCCCGCCCCCAAGGCCTTGCAACCACTGATCCTTTGAATGTCTCCATAGTTTTGCCTTTTCCATAATATCACATAGTTGGGATCATACAGTGTATTGCCATTTTAGATTGGCTTCTTTCACTTAGTAGTATGCATTTCAGTTTTTTTCCATATCTTTTCCTGAGTTTTTAGGTGCTGAGTAATATTCCATTGTCTGGATATACCAGTTTATTCATCCATTCACCTACTGAAGGACATCTTGGTTACTTCCAAGTTTTTGCAATTATGAATAAAGCTGCTATAAAACATCCATGTACACGTTTTTGTGTGGATATAAATTTTTAATTCTTTGGGGTAAATACCAAGGAACACAGTTGCTGGATGGTAAGAATATGTTTAATTTTACAAGAAATCATCTCTTCCGAAGTGTCAGTACCATTTTGCGTTCCCACCAGAAATGAATGAGAACTCCTGTTGCTCCACATCCTCCCCAGCATTTGGTGTTGTCAGTATTTTGATTTGCCATTCTAATAGGTGTGTAACGGTATCTCATTGTTGTTTTAATTTCCATTTCCCTGATGTTATATGATGTAGAGCATCGTTTCATACGCTTATTGGCCATTTCTGTATCTTTCTTGGTGAGGTGTCTGTTCAGATCACTTGCCAATTTTTTAATCAAACTTTATTTTCTTACTGAGTTTTAAGAGTTCTTTGTATATTTCAGAAAATAGTTTGTTTTTTTTAATTAGCTTTATCTTTTGCAAATATTTTCTCCCTGTCTATGGCTTGTCTTCTTATTCTTTTGGTAGTGTCTTTCACAGAGAAGTTTTTAATTTTAATGAAGTCCAGCTTATCAGTTATTGCTTTCATGAATCATGGCTTTTGTGTTGTATATAAAATGTCACTGCCCAACCCGCGGTCATCTAGATTTTCTCCTATGTTATCTTCTAGGTATTTCATAGCTTTACATTTTACATTTTGATCTATGATCCATTTTGAATTTATTTTTGTAAAGGGGTATAAGGCTTGTGTCTAAATTCTTTTTTTTTTTTTAAATACGTGGATATCTAGCAGTTATATCACTATTTATTGAAAAAACTATCTTTTCTCCATTATATTGCCTTACTCCTTTGTTAAAGATCGGTTAACTATATTTGTGTGGACCTATTTCTGGGTTCTCAATTTTTTTTTCCATTGATCTTTTTGTCTATTTTTTCAACAATACCACAATGTCTTGATTACCATAGCTTTCTAGTATGTCTTGAAATTAGGTAATGTCAGTCTTCTGATTCTGTTCTTCTCTTGTAATATTGTGTTGACTATTTCAGATCTTTTATCTTTCCATATAAACATTAAAATCAGTTTGTTAATGTCCACAAAGTAACTTGCTGAGATTTTGAGTATAATCACATTGAATTTTTAGATCAAGTTTGAAAGAACTGGCGTCTTCTGTTTTTCTACCCATGATCATGGAATATCTCTCCATTTATTTGGTTCTTGTTTGATTTTTTTCATCAGAGTTTTGCTTATACATCATTTATATTTTCATTGTTATAACTTAACTTGTATGTTAATTGTTGCTCCCTTTAGGATTTATATTTTATTTGGAAATACAGGTTTTTAGGTGGCGTTCTTAGTGTGGATCCAGAGAGAAATAGTGAGAGTTCCTATTTCAGAAATCCCATTGCATCGCAGTGGCTTGAGTAAAGCTTTGGCCAAGTCACCAGCTTTACTCCTGAGCCAACTCAGATAGTAGACAAGGGGATTTTCTAGAGGAAAGACAAACTACAATTAACAAAAGAAAGATAAGTAAATGCTAGAGGGCAAAAATGATAGGTTCTCTTCCACATGTTTTATCAAAATCACATTGTCATTCCAAACTCATATCAACAAATTAATTAACACTCTACCCCAAATAATAGTGAGACCTTGAATGTAGTACCTTGAGTACCACTCTGAAAATCTGTTCCTTAAATTTCTTCAGTTTCCATTCCCATTATGATATATTTGCAATATAGCTTGGCCTCATTTACCTTGATGAAATGCTGTTGGTCTTTTCTCAATCTTTATAATCCTTAATTTTTTTCCCTTGATATTATTGACCATTATCTCTTTGAAAAATTTCCTTATAATGGTTATATATATCGCACTATTTTCACCATTCTGACTTGACTTCTCCCTCAGGATTTCTTTTATCTCCTTTAGTCAGTTCTCTGCTTATCACCTTCAACGTGCCTCAAGTTGCTCTTCTGGCACTATTCTTTCTTCAGTATTTTCCCTTTCTGAGATTTTGTCTTTTCCCACAAGTTTAGTTTTCATCTATGTGCAGATGATTCTCAAGTCACTCTCTTTCTGGTCTTTCTATTAATATCTACTCTGCCTCCTTCACTCTAGATCCTTATTTCTGACCAGCTACTGGACATGACTGCCAATTATATGTATCGATCTCATTATGTACAAACCTTGAATGCATTTTTCCCTCCGAGTATACTTTTCCCCCGTTTTTCCTATGTAACAAAACTGTTTTTCCCCTTAGTAACTCAAACACAGAACATCGGCATCATCTCTTACAGCTTTCTCTTCTTTACTATGAACATTCAGTCGGATATCTAATCCTTTATGTGTTAGTTCTAATACATGTCTCTTACACCATTCCATCTCCATACTCATCTCTCTAGTTAAAACTGTATCTCACCAAACTCTGGGGCAAGATGGAATTTCAAGTGTACTCCTGGCTTTTGTTCTCCCCATATTCTGTTCCTGTGCCATATTGATTTTCCTGTCTGGTTTTTGTTTCTCTGCGCAAAACTCCATAATAGTGTTACATTGTTTTCTAAATAAACAAGATGTTTAGCCATGAATTGAGGAAAGTCTGACATGTTGCCATGACATCCTTTTTCAGTCCTGCTCCTAGGACTGCCCTACATGTATCCTTTGCTCCAGTAATACGGTACCACAGGACATTCTCTTACTATGCCTCTGCCTCTCTCCTCCCTGCCTTTGCTTATTATTCTCTCTTATTTGTCTCCCTTTCTTCTTCAGTTTTTTGACTTTTTACATCTTACCCATGATTCAAGACTGAATTCAAATATTCATATACAGTTAACCACATCAGATGAACTGCCCTAGCACTTTGTTTCTTCCTTCTTGTGACAAATAAATCACCTTTACATTATAGTTGTTTAAGGACTTATTATGTCTACTAGCTTATAAATTTCTTGAGGACTGTTCTTTTTTCATCTCCATATCTTCTGTAACAGCTATTCGTTCTGCAATAAGAATTGTTTAATTTAACTGGTTGTTTCTTATTTTCCTGCTTGATTTTTTTCTTCTTACAGAATTTTATAGACATGTGCATCCATTTTCTGTTGCACACCATTTAATGAAAGTCACTTTATTTTTATATTTCTTTTATCTTCTTGTTAGAGAAAAATGCCCCAAGCCCACTGAAATGTAAAATACAACCTTTAGAGAGGTTGTTAGTGTAAAATTTAAGTTACCACTAAGATTTTCACTTTATATATGATGACCCTTAAACTTCCCTATTGAATAATTAATCTATTTAAAATTTACCTCACATTAAAATCTTAAATTATTTATGTGAGTGTAAAAAGTATATCAGCTAAACATGGGATCCCAAACAAAATAACTGAATAATGGAAAGCTCCTGGTTAAAAATGGGGAAATATATTAAAATTTCTTTTGGGGCCCTGACTTTATTGCTTATGGCAAACTTGGTGCTAAAATGTCCCATACATCACTACAGTGACAGGCTTGAGAAAATGAAAAATACAAAGCTTTACATAAATCAGCCAAAAGATCATATTAAAATGCATAACCTTTACAGAAGAATCAAGACTTTTACTTTTAACTATTCAGAAGCTCTTTCTTCCTTATGTAGTAGTTTTAGATTTTTCAAACAGCTTTATGGGAAATAATATTTCACATTAATTGTTGGCAAAGCCATTGCATTTATAAAGAGACATGGTTCACAGAAATCTGGCCCCAGTTTTCCTAATGCACTCTATTATCACTTAGCCACTTAATTTTGTTTTTTGTTGAAATAATCCCATGGGACAATTATGTATTTTATATAATAATAAAACCTCGCAATTCCTAAAAGTTGTCACTTTTAAAGACACCATACTCTCATAGCATTCTTGGCTCTTTCATTTTATTACCTTCCTTTCAGAAATATCGAATAATCTTGGAAAAATGATAACATTAAACCATCTCTGTGCTTTTATTTTTCCCTTTAATCTGCAAATACCTATGAACACCTAGTCTATTTAAAAAAAACTGTTAGGCCTACATGGAATGCACCATAAATATGGATAAATTGCAGTGTAATTCTAGTTATAACTTCACATCGAAGTTACTACAGGTAGTCATTATTCCCAGCATTATGATTACAATGACACGTATCACTAATATGGCTCATCTGGACTTATGGCCATAATGTTGACTCAAGGTTAGGATGTGTAAGATATGACCCTGTTTTTCTAAAACATAATGGTGGAGGCAAGGGGTTTATATATTCATTTATATTTGAATGAGGCTAGTAAGAGATGGGCATATATCATAGTGATAATGTTGGTTTCTTTGGGAGAAGGGGGCATGAAGGGGGAAACAGAAGCTTTTAATTCTTTATATAGCTGTAATTCGTGACTTCTTACAATGGGCATATATTTTTAAATTTAAAAATATTTTATTAAGAACGGGGTTAGGGGACTGGGGCAATGAGTTCTAGTGCTAAATAAATATGTAAATGTTATTCTACAACATATTAGTAGTGTAGGTAGACAGAGGCATACTAGGATCCTTTAAAACTTGACATAGAACTCAAGTGAAAACAGTGTCTGCAATGTGGGTTGCAATCTAGTTGTTCCTATAATGAAGTCTAAGCAGAGAATCCTGGGGCAATATATATATATATATATATATATATATATATATATATATATAATGACTAAAAGAATTAGGATGACAGGTCTCTTCAGTATGTTGTGCACAGGAATAAGCTCTCACCAATCATCACAACGTGTAAATGTGAAGATCTACATGAAGATATGCTGTTACCGTCTTCATGCCACCTCAAAAAATATTTTCCTATGGAAGGGACAAAGGAAGGAGGAAAATAAAGGATGACTTCTCTTTACCACCATTTGGTTCCACACAACTTTCCTATCTGATTCCACCCTCTGCCCATCTTTGCCCTCAGGCTAATGAGAGAAAACTGGTTTGGTATGAGAGAGCAAGGAATTTAGCAGGTTTTAAAACCTAATTCCCTAAAAGTCAGTGATACAACTAGGGATTCAGATGGATTTCCATGTTAGGTACCGCTGGGTTACTGCTGCTGCAATCAGTCATTGGAGCAGATTAATAAATCAAGCTTCAGATTCAACAAAATTTAAAGAGCGACTTGATTAATTTCTTCCCAAATGCATGGATTTCAGTAGTAGCAACAATGTACCACTGTGTCAGGAATTCAGGAATTAAATTGGACAATGGAATAGTGGTTTTGAACCCAAAATCTGTGGGAGACTTTCAGTTTGGGGGACTATAATAAAAATAACCAATTAATTGATTTCCTTCTCTACTTTTGAACTCTTAATTGACTGTCTTTTTTTCTTTAATATTTACTTCATTGTTATGCTCCCCCATACAGCTTGTTTTTGTTGTCATTGTTGTTTTAAAAAATAAAGTTTCTGATATGTGTTTTCATAAAGTTTCACTTTGGTGATTTCTTCTAAAAGAGAAGTGGCATACTGCTTATTCACTTGACATATTTATTGAGTGCTTACATCATGTGCCTGGCACTGCTCATACAATGGGGACACAATAGTGAATTAAACATTCAAAAATTATTTCCTTCATGGAGCTTTTATTTTATAGAGTAAGACAAATTAATCAACTACATAAAATAGAGGGGATGGTGGTAAAGTTGCCTCACTATCCATAGAAATGGGGTTTGGATTTTATGGGGTAAGCATGGTATGAGAATCCTGGGCTTCTGTGGTGACAGGTTTAAACCCAGATTGAAGCTAGTCCTTTTGGTCATATGGCAGATAGTGGTGGTGAGCTGTGGTGTTTGGAGTAGAGTATGGAAGGAGCAAGGCTCTTACCAGATGCCTGTAAATACAGTGATTCAGTAAATTGGAAGAGAAATCAGAAGAAAATATTCACAATGAAACATGGACAGAAACAAAGATAGAAAGTATACATTAGAGGTTAAGAGAAATAGAAACAGAAAGGTCTAAAACACATATAATTAGATTGTCAAAAAGAGAGGAGAGGGATAATGGCAAAGGGGTAATATTTACAAGGATAATGGCTGACAACTTTCCAAAATTGATGAAGCACACCAAGGTACAGATTCAAGAAGTCTTATGAACCACAAATGAAATAAAAACATACCTACATTTAGGCACATGATGATAAAACTGCTGGAAACAAGAGGCAAAAAAAAAAAAACCCAAACTGCAAACAGCCAACATATGTTAAAGACAGGACACTTTCAAACAAGCAACTATTTGAATGAAACCTAACTTTTCAATAGAAGAAAAAAAGCTAAAACAATGGAATCACATTTTTGGTAGTGATAAATGAAAATGTCATCTTAGAACTCTGTATGCAGCAAAAATATTCTTTAAAAATAAAAATAATATTTATCCTCACTAAATAAATATTTAACTCCAGGTAGTAGCATTCATGTTAAGACCTCAACATCCTTTAGTGTCCTTTGGTGTGGGTCCTTTGGTGTGGGTCATTATTTAGTTTTGATTTGAAAATTTCTTAAATTCATTTTTGTTTTATCCGAACATTTTATTAAGGAAAATGTTAAACATACAAAAAAGTTGAAAGGAAGAAGAAATAAAAACCTTCCCAGATACAAAAGCTGAGGAAATTCATCACTGCTAGACTTGGCTTCCTTTCAAGTATTGCTAAAGGGAGTTCTTCAAGTTGAAAAAAAGGGACACCAGACAGCAACGCTAAAACACACAAAAATGTAAAATTCTTTGATAAAGGTAAATATATAGATATATACAGAATCTTGTAATACTGTAATAGTGGTGTGCAAATTTTAATTTTTGTATAGAATTTTACAAATAAAATCAAAAAACTAAAAAACTATGTTGAAGGATACAAAATATACAAAGATATAATTGTGACATCAATAAACTGGGAGGGGAGAGTATAAAGGAATAGAGTTTTATATATGATTGACATTATTAGTTTAAAAGGAATTGGTATAACTAAGATGTGTATGTAATCCCCATGGTAATCACAAAAAATATAGCTATAAAAGATGAACAGGAGAAAATAAGAAAGGAATCAGAGCATGTCACTGCAAAAAAAAAAAAAAATCAGATAAACAAAAAGGACAGCTGCAAGAGAGGAAAGAGTAACAAAATAAATAGAATACATATACAATTAACAAAATGACAATGCTAAATCATTCTCTACCAGTAATAACTTTGAATATAAATAGATTAAGCTCCCCAATCAAAAGACATAAAGTGGCCGAATGGATTTAAAAAAATAAGATGCAACTCGATGCTATCTACGAGAGACTTACATTAGGTATAAGGACAAACATAGGCTGAATGTGAAAGGATGGAAAAAGGTATTCCATGAAAATGGTAGCCAAAAGAGCAGGGTGGTCAGACTTATATCACATACATAGACTCTAAGTCAAAAAGTATCACAAGAGACACAGAAGTACGTTATATAATGATAAGAGAGTCAATTCACCAGGGAGATATAACTATAAATATATGTGCATCTAGCAACAGGGCAATCAAATACATGAAACAAACATTGACAGAATTGAAGTGAGAAATAGTAACACAATAATGGTAGAGATTTCAATAACCCACTTTCAATAACGTATAGATCAACCAGAGCAAAGTTCAATAAGAAAGTAGAACTTGAACAATACTGTAGTCTAATTGTATCTAATAGACACAAAAAGAACACCCACCTAATGGCAGCAAAATACACATTCTTCTCAAGCACACAACGTTTTCCAGGATAGAGCACATGTTAGAACACAAAATAAGTCTTAACAAATTTAAGAAAACTGAACTCAAACCAAATATTTTTTCCCACCACAATGGAATGAAACTAGAACTGCATAGCAAAAGGAAAATGGGAAAATTCACAAATATGTTCTAGTCAGACAATACACTTTTGAACAACCAATGAGTCAAAGAAAAAAAAATCACGAGAGAAATTAGAAAATATCTTGAGAAAAATGAAAACAGAACATACTAAAACATGGGATGCAACAAAAGCAGTACCAAGAGGGAAATTTATAGTGGTCGACACATACATTAAAAACAAGAAAAATATCAACCTAACTACATCTCAAGGAAATAGGAACAGGAGAACGAAGAACAAAAACCACATGATTTCCTCAATTGATGTAGAAAAAGCATTTGGCATAATTCAGCATGCTTTCATGATGAAAACAGTCAACAAACATAATAAAAACTACAGATGAAAGCAGCTAGCTATGATACTCAATGGTGAAAAACTGAAAGATGTCTCCCTAAAATTTAAAGGATGCCCTATTTCACCACTTCTATTCAGCATAGTACTAGAAGTTCTAACAAAAGCAATTGGACAAGAAGTAAAAAGCATCCAAATCAGAAATGAAGAAGTAAAAAAAAAAAATTAATTGACTGATGACATTATCTTATATGCAGAAAAGTTTAAGGATCACACATACACATTGTTAGGACTAATGAACAAATTCAGCAAAGTTGCAACATACAAAATCAACACAAAAAAACAGTTGCATGTCTATATATTTACAATAAAAAATGTGAAAAGGAACTTATGAGAACAGTATCATTTACAGTAGCCTCAAAAAGAATAAAATACTTGGTAATTAATTTAATCAAGGAGTTAAAAGACTTATACAGTGAGAACTACAAAAATATTACTGAAAACATTGACCACACAAATAAATGAAAAGACAGCCCATGTTCATAGGTCGGAAAAGTTAAATAATCTATACTATCCAGAACAATTCAGATTCAGTGCCATCCCTATCAAAACATAACGACATTTGTTTTGAAGAAATAGAAAAGACTATCCTTAAATGTATATGGAATCTCAAATGACCTCAAGTAGCCAAGGCAATCTTCAAAGAGAAAAACAATGGTGGAGGCTTCACATTTTCTGATTTCAAAATATATTACAAAGTTACAGCAATTGAAATAGTATGATAGTAGCATAAAGACAGACATATAGACCAATGGAACAGAATAGAGAGAACAGAAACAAATCCTCATGTCTATGGTCAAATGATCCACAAAGTTGCCCAGACTACACAATGGGGAAAGCATGGTATTTTCAACAAATAGTTCTGGGAAAACTGGATAGCCACATACAGAAAATACAAAAATAAAAAGAATTTGGACCTTTACACCATATACAAAAATTAACTCAAAATGGATTAAATGCCTAAACATACGACCTGAAACTATAAAACTAGAATAAAACATAGGGAAAAGCTTCATGACATCGGATTTGGTGATGATTTCTTGGATAAGACACCGAAAGCACAGGAAACAAAAGCAAGAATAAACAAATGGGACTGTATCAAACTTAAAATCTCTGCACAACAATGGAATCAATAGAATGAAAAGGCAACCTACAGAATGGGAGAAAATATTTGCAAACCATATTAGTGTTGATAACATATAAAGAATTTCCACAGATCAATAACAATAAAAATAAAATTCAGCTTAAAAATGGGCTAAGGACTTGAGTAGACATGTCTCCAAAGAAAAATCTACAAATGCCCTACATGTATATGAAAAGATATTCAGCATCACTAATCATCAAGATGTGCAAATAAAAACCACAATGAGATGTCACTTCATATCCATTAGGATGATCACTATCAAAAAAAACAAACCAAAAAATACCAGTGTTGATGAGGATGCAGAGAAATTGGAACCATTGTGCACTGTTGGTGGGAATGTAAAATGGTGTAGCTTCTATGCAAAACAATATGGAGGTTCCTCCAAAAATTAAAAATAAAACTGGCATGTGACCCAGCAATCATACTTCTGGGTGTTTATCCAAAATAATTAAAATTAGGAACTTACTGTAGCACATTTATTGTAGCATTATTCACAACAGTTGAGTAGTGGGAACAACCTAAATGTTCATCAGTGGATGAACAGATAACGAAAAATAGACTCTACATACAGTGGAATATTGTTCAGCCTTACAAAAGAAGGAAACATTGTTATAAGTAACAGCATGGATGAACCTTGAGGACATTATACTACATGAAATAAGCTGGTCACAAAGACATATACTGCATTATTCCACTAGTATGAGGTATCTAAAGTACCCAAACTCTTAGAAACAGAAAGTAGAATGTTGGTTTCCAGGGACTGGGGGAGGGGGAAAAAAGGAATTCTTCATTGGGCTTAGAGTTTCTGTTTTGCAAGATGAAAAAGTTTTAGAGATCACTTGCACAGCAAGGTTCATATAGTTAACACTATTGTAGTATACATTTAGAAACGGTTAAGATGGTAAATTTTATGCTACTTTTTTTTTTACCACAATACAAAGAATATGGCTAAAAAAATCTTCAAATATGTGGAAATTAAACAATAAAAATCTAAATAACCCATGGCACAAAGAAGAAATCCCAAGGGAAATTAATAATTGTTTGAACAAGTTGCTAACGAAAACTTTTATATATCAAAATTGTGACATAATTTAAAAGCAGAATTTGCAATGAAATTTATAGCCTCAAACATATATAAGGAGAATGGCTGAAAATCAATGAGTTCAACAATCATCATAAGAAGTTAGATTTAAAAAAATGGCAGTATAACCCAAAGAAACAAAAGAAATAATGAAGTTAAAAAAACAAATTAATTCAATAGAATATAAACATGAAATAGGTCACCAAAGCCAACAGTTGGTTCCTGGAAATGGATAAACTTGATCAATCCCTGGCAACACTGACTGAGATAAAAAGATAACGCGTAAGTAATCAATACCAGAAATCTTAAAAGGAAGACATTATTATGGTTCCTTCACATGTTAAAAAGATAAAAGACAATATTGCCAACCACTCTGCTAGTAAAATTGAAAAACTAGATGAAATAGCAAAACTCTTTCAAAATTTTGATACCAGAAAAATATGACAAATCTGGAGTCCTGTATATTTTAAATAAGTCCATTGCTAAAAACCTTCACACACTTCCAGGCCTAAATGACTTTACATGTAAATTTTACCAAGCATTTAAGGGCGAAATTGCCAATTTTACAGAAACTGGTGAAAACAGAAGAGGGGACTTCTTTTATGAGTTAGTATAGTCTAGAATCTGTTAAGTATAACCAATATTTTGGTAGAAGATGTATTGGAAAGGTTGGCTGATTGCATGTTCTTTCAATGTTATTCTGGAGTATTGTTGAACAGGCCCCCTCAAGGTATGTTTAATTTTCCAGGAGATGGACTTTATTTCACTTACTGTTTACTGATTTAAGGCCTAGACTCTTTGAATTTATTAATTAACGTATAGATTTTGCTCAGTCATTAGGAATGTGAATTATTTCTGCCAAGTAGAAAAGATAACGTCAAAAGTTAAAATGTTATTGCCCTGTAGGATATTAACCAGTTTTGTATGTCTGTCCCTCAGTCTTATTCCAGTTCTTTCATTACATGTATATCATCTCTAGTATTCTTTTTGACCAGCTTTACTAAATTGATTAATCAATCTTTACTGATATTTGATACAATCTATTTTGCATTAGACTCATAATTCTAATTTTTTAAAAAATATACATGGAAATAATAAAATCTGATATATTAAGAAATAGGAAAATTATAAATCAATCTCATTCATAAACATAGATTTAAAAACCCTAAATAAAGGATCATTAAATTAAACCTAGGATACAGAAAATGAATACTACATCATTACCGAATTGATTTATTGTAGGGATGCAAGGCACATTGGACGGCTGATATCAATCAATGAATTCACCGCATTAACAGAAGAACAAGGACAAAACTATATGATCATCTGCAATAAATGCAGCAAACATCATACTGTATGTGAAATAATGAAATCTTTTCATTTGAACTTAAGGACAAGGTAAGAATGCCTGAAGGACAGGTAAGAATACCACTTCTGTTCAACCAGTGGGGAAGGTAAGAAAAATAAATAAATGTATAAATTAGGGAGAGGAAGAAATAAAACTATCATTATTTACAGATTATTACTGTATAAATAGAAAATGTAAAACAAATATAGAAACGTATTCTTAGATTTAATACTGAGTTTTGTAAGGTTTCTGGATACAAGATTAATTTAGAAAAAGTTTATTAATGTATACCAAGAAATAGAAAGTGAACCAATTTGCCTTCCACTTTCATTTTGAGCAAATTTTCAATCTCATCTCAATTCTTCTATAAAACAGGAACGAAAATACTGTTCGATTGATTCTAAGATATGTTTTTTCCATATTTTAGAATCTTTGAAATTATGTGTCTTACAGAACTAGATGATGTCCCAGATTTGATGAATATGGTAGCACCTCATAAGATTGTTTTGAAGATTAAATGAGTAAATACAGTAAATTTAAGGTGTTTACAACAGTGCCTGGCACTTAATAAACATTCAATAAGTAACTATAATTATAATTTTATTCCTTTGGGTAATAATTCTTTTAAAATAAGTTAATAGTTTAAAAGCTAAGAACACAATCTGTACTTAACATGTCAAAGGTAGGGGGGAATCTTTTTAATCAGTTGCAAATACAGAATTTTTGTAAGAAAACAGAATTTTTTTTAGTGTGATGCTTTTATTGTTATATTTAGTATGCTTATTTAGTATGCTTTTCAATATACTAAAAGTGGGATGAGGAACTGAAATCCTTGGAAGCAGTAGTTGACGACAGAATAGAAAAAAAAAACATGTTTTAAGTAGAATTAATGATT